>NC_090194.1:2998314-3045814 GCF_024679245.1 Pseudorasbora parva | reverse complement strand
AATGTGATGGTATGGAAAGCCAGCTTGGTGCAGAAGTTATAATTCACAGTGGATTTATCTACATCATAAATGGTCTTTGATGCAACACTTATCAAATGTCATTTAATTTAGTCATTTTTTAGTGCTAGAAAAGTCTGATTGAACCTGTAATTTTCTAAATGTCATCTTTTCTGCTTTCATTTCCCCACCTGTTATCAAAAGTTCACAAATACCAAATTTTCAGCACAAATGTCTGTTTATGATCATTTCATCTCCCCATACAAACACTGTGCTGCGCAAGGCATCCTTTTAGTCATTATTTTAAATGCTTAAAGCAATAGTTCATCCAGAAATGAAATGTGAAGTGCTGTGTCTGTCACTAAACTGCAATATGTGATGGAAAGGCATTAAAAGGGCCAACAGGACTTTTCTTGTATTCCAAAGAAAAAAGATGCAGAAAATGGGGAAATGGTTGAGTAAACGATGGCAGAATTTTTATTTTTGGATTAACTGTTTTTTTTAAAACAAACTTTGATTTGATCCACGGTTCTTTTAACGCTGATGAGAGAGCCTTTCCATCGCACATCAAGGTTTAGTGAAAGACAGAGCTATTCACAGCTGAAAAAACACAGAACAGGCCAAACATTACAGGACCCCGCGCTGCACTAAAAGGGTGCAAACAGCATAAGCACAAAACAAGTGTCCCAGTCGTGCTATTCCACCTCATAAATCCAAAGAAAATTGTTTAGCTATACCCGGCTCATTAGCTGTCGTTGTTATTGGAGAACTGAAGAGAATCAAGTCCCTTATTGGTTGAATACACATAAAATCTTTATTCTTTATGGTAGGTGGTCTGAGAATAGGTGCACATTTGTGATTCATTTATACATGTATACAGTTGTGGTCAGAATTATTGGCACCCCTGGTAAATATGATCAATGATTGCTGTAAAAATAAATCTGCATTGTTTATCCTTTATATATAAAAAAAATGCAAAAATCTAACCTTTCATTGAAGTAAAAGAAATTGAAAGTCAGGGTTTTTTTCCCATCTTTACATGTATTTGGCATACCAGGGTCACTATAGGAGCATGACATTGTCCGGCCGTGACTTCCTGTCCCACAGGAGTATAAATATGAGGAAACACAAAGGCCAAATTACCTTCATCATCATCATCACAATGAGTAAAAGCACAGAATATAGTTCTGATGTGCAGCAGAAGATTGTTGAGCTTCACAAAATAAGAAAAGAGCAAAAGCAGAGAAAATTCACATTTCCACCATCAGGACAATAATGAAGAAGATCAATCAACTAAAGATGTTCTGAATCTGGAAGAGGACGTGTGTGTGTGTGCGTGTGTGTGTGTGTGTGTGTGTGTGTGTGTGTGTGTGTGTGTGTGTGTGTGTGTGTGTGTGTGTGTGTGTGTGTGTGTGTGTGTGTGTGTGTGTGTGTGTGTGTGTGTGTGTGTGTGTGTGTGTGTGTGTGTGTGTGTGTGTGTGTGTGTGTCGTCCTAATGCACGAGAGGCGTAGCGTTTGAGTGGACAAAGACTCTCTCAGATCACAGATGGAGAATCGCAGAGATTAGTTAAAACTGTCTCAAACAGCTCCTACATCAGCACAAGATGTTTGGGAAAATCCTCCTCGCTCATCCAGAAACAAACTCCAGCATATTCAGTGTTCAGACCCGACTGGAGCTTCAGACGGGACCTGGTTCTGTGGTCACATGAAAAAAAAACATTTATTTCATAATGTGATTTTCCCCCCATTCCCCATTTTCATTTATTTTTCTTCAATGAAAGGTTACATTTTGTGAATGAAAATAAAAAGGATAAACAGCCATATTTGACCATATTTACCAGAGGTGCCAATAAATCTGACCACATCTGTGTATATGAGAGAGCATTGTGTTTCTTGTTGATCTGGTATTTTCTTCTGTAGGTGGTCAGGGAGAGTATTATTAATATTGGCCACCTCCTGTGCATCAGTCCAGCTCGCTGTCACCACCCTCTCATCGTTTCCTGCTCTTTAATCACATGATAAGGCCCAATGACGCCTCCTGGACTGGCCTCATGCAGTGTGTGTTTGTGTGTGTGTCCCACATGGCCCACTGTTGATATCAGTCACCCCAGGTGAGAGCCAGGCCTCCACCCTGTGCCCCTCAGCCACCCGCTGTCTCTCCCCGTGATCGCGCTGCGTGGCCTGGGCAGTGCAGTGAGAGAGAGGCCCTGGAGAAAAGCTGGCGCCCGCCTGTGGCTCGGCTTATGGGAATTAATCAGGTTTTCCTGATGGCCTTCTCTAATGGAGAAAGCAGTGTGTGCAGACATGAACTTCTGACTCTGCTGACGGAAGCAAGAAATGATGATGTTTTGAAAGAAGATCTATCTATCTATCTATCTATCTATCTATCTATCTATCTATCTATCTATCTATCTATCTATCTATCTATCTATCTATCTATCTATCTATCTATCTATCTATCTATCCGTCCGTCCGTCCGTCCGTCCGTCCGTCCGTCCGTCCGTCCGTCCGTCCACCTCTTTAAAATGTGATAGATATATAACATTGCTGTTTAGTACTGCACTTTGTAATGTTGTAGTTTACCGTTGTTTTTTTATTTTTATAAATACAAGATATTAAATTGTGTATGTTGTGTGTGTGTCTCCATTATTTAACAAAACACAGTACTGACAGACAGATTGACGGATGGAAAGAGATACTCCTCCGCTAATGTGCTTTGAATTTTTAATTGGAAGCAAAGTGGTGAATTGTGTGTACGTGCGCATCCGTGTGTGTGTTTGTGTGTGTGAATATACAGTCTGTATAAAAATCATTATGTCTATGCAAAGTCCCCATAAAACTTGAAAACGTGTTCTTGTATACATGGTTTAAATTAAGAGGACATATGATAAATGTGTATATTGACATGGGCATTAAATGCAAACGTGCTTACTTCCCATGTCCTCATAAACCAAATGGTTTTTAAAGCATACTAAACTGTGTTTTTTATGATTCAAATGTCAATGCCCATATGTTTTCTGTGATAGGGTTATGGGATAGAATATTCTTGTACAGAATAAAAACCATCACGCCTTGGAGAGTCCCAGTAAACCACCCATTCGTGTGTGTGTGTGTGTGTGTGTTAAAAATGATGTCCAAAATACACTAGTGACTATTCCAGCGAGCCTCATTCCTAAGCTCTGCCAGAGGAATGTTTCAGCAAGAGTGACGCTCCACTGGAATGTTTGTGCTGTTGTCACCGCGGCCCAGCGATGGCAAAAGGAAGTTGATTTAAGACGAGCTCAACAGGGAAACGTGCCAAGATTATATGAAGAGATTGTTGTGCCGGAAATTAAAGCTTTGGCTTTAGACAAGGGTTTAATTTGATGTAACATATCTTGAATATTAAAAATATAATGCATGGTGATGTGGTACATTAGAGTATGTGTCAAGCATTGTTGTCTTTTATTATTGTTGTTTTAATGCTTTGATATATTTATTAAAAAAATAAACAAATAAAATGTTACACACACTCTCATGCATCCTTTCAGAAGTTTAGGGTTGGGAAGATTTTATAATGTTTTTTAAAGAGATCTCTCATGCTTACACCAATATTGCTTTTATTTGATCAATACTACAGTAAAAACACCAAAATGGTGAAATATTATTAGTACATATTGCCAAAAGTATTAGCACCCCTCTAGTCATTGCATTCAGGTGTTCAATCTCTTCATGGCCACAGGTGTATAAATCAAGCCCTAGGCCTGCAGACACTTCTACACACATTAGTGAAAGAATGGGTCGCTCTCAGGAGCTCACTGAACTCAAGCGTGGGGCCGTGATAGGTTGCCACCTGTGCAATAAGTCCATTCCTGACATTTCCTCACTACTAAATATTCCACGCTCAACTGTTAGTGGGATTATAACAAAGTGGAAGCCATTGGGAACAACAGAAACTCGGCCACGAAGTGATAGACCACGTAAAATCACAGAATGGGGTCAGCGCATGCTGAGGGTCACAGTGCGCAGAAGTCACCAACTTTCTGCAGAGTCAATCGCTCCAGACCTCCAAACCTCTGTGGCCTTCAGATGAGCTCAAGAACAGCGTAGAGAGCTTCATGGAATGGGTTTCCATGGCCGAGCAGCTCATCCAAGCCTAACATCACCAAGTGCAATGCAAAGCGTGGGAAGCAGTGGAGTAAAGCAGCCGCCACTGGACTCTACACTGTAAAAAATTTTTTAGAAAAAAAGTTACCCGGTTGCCTTAAAATTTTGAGTTCATTGAAATTAAAATTTTGAGTTAATACAATGAACATTTTTTGAGATTCGACAACCTTTATTAAAATATTATTAAACTATTTTGTAAGCATATTGGGTAATTGTGTGTGTTTTATTTCTGATGACGCAGCCAAATTTAGCTATTTTCATGATTTATCAAATTTTTTATGTGGTTCAGATACAATAATATTTTGAGTTTCTATTTATTAAACAAATTTCCTTCATTGTACCAACTCAATTTTTTTATTTCAATAAACTCAACATTTTAAGGCAACCAGGTTACTTACTTTTTTAAGTTAAACCAACAAAAAACAAAACAAAAATTTACAGTGTAGAGCAGTGAGACATGTTCTCTGGGTGACCAATCACGCTACTCTGTCTGACAATCCGATGGACGAGTCTGGGTTTGGCGGTTGCCAGGAGAACGGGACTTGCCTGACTCCATTGTGCCAACTGTAAAGTTTGGTGGAGGGGGGATTATAGTGTGGGGTTGTTTTTCAGGGGTTGGGCTTGGCCCCTTAGTTCCAGTAAAATGACCTCTTAATGCTTCAGCATACCAATTTGGACAATTTCATGCTCCCAGCTTTGTGGGGAACAGTTTGGGGACGGCCCCTTCCTGTCCCAGCATGACTGCGCTCCAGTGCACAAAGCGTCGCTCCATAAAGACATGGATGAGGAGTTTGGTGTGGAGGAACTTGACTGGCCTGCACAGAGTCCTGAGCTCAACCCGATAGAACAGCTTTGGGATGAATTAGAGCGGAGACTGAGAGCCAAAATTCTGATTTAAACACACTCTTAAACCTTGTGGAAAGTCTTCACAGAAGAGCTGAAGCTGTTAGAGCTGCAAAGGGTGGAAATAGATGTCCTGCTTAATATTAATGTTAATACTGGAAACTGTGATACTTTTTTCAGGATTTGTTGATGAATACAAAGTTCAAAAGAACATTACATTTTTTTTTGTCATTTAATTTTTTTTAAAATTAAATTAATAATTTAGAGTCCTTTTATGTAAGAATTATTAGACATTTTGAAATAATTTGCAGTACAAAATTAGTTAAAATGCTATATGGAATATGATATTACAGCTTAGTCTTTAGTCATTGTTGTCTGACACATTAATGTGTCTTTGAGGATGTGTACTTATTTACAGCATATGCTGAGACAGACTTGTAATTATTATACTGGCATGCATTACCTGTAATGTCCCTGTCCATTATACTCACCACCTTATCCATCTCCTCCATTCTCAGACCTAATTATGGTCTTGTTAAGAGGTTTTTCACTTTCTTCTCCATCTCATTTGCGCTCACATTTAGCCTACTATTGCACACAGTTTTGCATGTTGACTTCTGTCTGATCCGCTGTATGTTTTATATTACATTATGAGCTTGGCTCTAGTTCCTGGACAGTTCTGGCGGAAATCTCAGCCCGTCAAGCAGCCAAAGTTGTTTGTTTGTTCTGGTAATTTATCTAAAACATGTGCAGTTAGCACTGCTATATAAATATGCCAGGAAAGATCTTATGATAAAACACAAGCAAAACTAATTTAGCTTTTTCTTGTTCATTTCTCACATCACAACTGAAATTTTCAAAACTTGTTCAACCTCAACATCAGTCCCTTTTGCACATAAAAGCAATTTCTAATTCACAAGTTTCAAATGCTTTGGGCCTACATCCATGCACACTCAAAATCTTTGGTTATTTTTTCAACCCAAATCCTGGGTTGCTTTTGGGTAATTTTTGGGGGGTTATTTTTTCAGTATTTATAGGCCTCGTTTTTGTGTAACCCGGATCCTGGTCAGACGTCAACCTGAGTTATTTATCGCAGGTTTTTTGCGACCTCTTTGGGATAGATTGTGCATGTCTTTAGTAAATGACAGGTTTGTGTACATTTATTTTATCAATACATTCGTTATACTTCTGTAAATCGTTTAATTCTATGCAAAGCAACAGCTAGGGGCGATGTGAGTCACCTAAACTGAGAAGGGGTTCAGCGAAAAATCGGCAGCTGGCAGCAGGAAGTTGCTGCCAATGGCAGCCGACAGTACCTGCCACTAAAACCGGACGTCGGCTGCCGTTTACTACCAGAAGTAGGCGGTACCTGTCGCTTTTAGCCACCGGAAGCAAGGCAAATATAGAACGAGTGATTTAATGAATAACAGTCTTATCATAATTGTGATTTTAAATGATTACATTTTACTAAAGTAGATAGGCTAGCTGACTTTTTATAAACAAAATATATGTATATCATATATGTACATATGTTGAATTTGGTTGGTTGTTAGAAAAAAAAACAAAGTGTGATGAGTTTTAAACACATCCCACAAATTGATTCATGATGTAATTCAGAAACACTGAGCTGGTCACAAAATGTTAACTATGTTTTATTGAGAGTGAATTTAAGAGTGGAACTATAAAGACAGAATAAATAAAGAATCACTTCTCCAGCAACTGGCACACGTCACTTCAGAAACCTGGTTGTGAGTGTTTTTCAGATCTAATCACTTTTATTGTCACATTAGCAACAGCACATGCACTGTGGTAAGCGAAAGTCTGAGAGCAGTGCAGAATACAATTGGACATACTTAACAGGTAACAATACACATTATACACAATAAATAATGTACATATTATACACACAATGCATAATAAGATGAATGAATGAGGCACATAGTGGTTTCATATGAACTGATGTACACCCAAAGTGCTTTACAACCATGTCAGGGGTCTCTCCTCAACCACCACTAGTGTTCAGCATCCAATTATACACATTATACAGTTACAGAGGTACAGCGGGTTGATAAGTAGGTGATGGCAGAATTGATGGTGTTAAAAGTGCAGTGCATAATACATTAGGTTCACTTTTGGTTGAAATTGTGTAAAGTGTGGAGTCTAAAGTGCAGTGTATGGCATAGCATAGAGTGGGGTTGTAAGGCACATCAGTTTGGGTTGTTTAGCATCCTGATAGCCTAAAAGAAACCATTCCTCAGTCAGCTTGTGTGGGACTGGTGCTGCAGAGAGAGCAGTCCGTGGCTCGGGTGGCAGGAGTCACTGATGATCCTCTGGGCTTTATACACCGTCTGGACGGAGGGAAGCTCAACTCCTACAATGTGGTTTGAAGGTCACCTGCAGTGCAGTTTATCTACCAAGTGTTCTTGATGCTCTCCACAGTGCAGATGCAGAATGGTCTAAGGATGCTGGGGTTCATTCCAAACTTCCTCAGGCACCTGAGGTATAAGAGAGGTGCTGACGTGCTTATGTGTGCGGCTGTGCGCAAACCATGTGAGATCTTTAGTTATGTGAACTTAAAGGTGTTGACCTGCTCCCTACAGGCGTAAAAGGTGACAGGGTGTGTTCTCTGTCCTTTCCCCTGAAATCCACCACCAGCTGATTATGTTGTTGATGTTGAGTTAGAGATGGTTCTCCTGGCACCAGTGTGTTTCTTGAAGCATCTCTCTCCATTTTCCTCTTCCAGTGTAGCCTAGAGGATTCATAAGAAAACTGTGACACGAGATTTACATGACCTTATTAACAGTAGTATACATACATGCACATCCATGTGAATACTATTCTTATTGCATTTTGCAATCAAATACCTATTAAACCGTTATCGCCAGATAAGCAGTGTTTAAAGGCTGCATCCTCCGGCGGTCGCATCTGAAGCCTGCATACGTCATAAGGCCGTCTCATTTAAAATAAAAGTGAGTAGGACACTCCAAATGCGACCTTCGAACGAGTCCTTCTTTCACAGGAATTTGGAGTGTGCATGAGCTCTATCCTTCACAGCTGGAATAACCCACATTTCTTTGCGTCGCCGTTAACAACCGTCATTTTTTTTATTTTATGAAAAGACGGCACCTCGCCAGATATACATGCAAGTGTTGATGTGGTGTTTAAATGCAATTAGTTCAAGCTTGTTTTTTGTTTTTTAAGCTCGATTACCTCAAACAGATAGTTTTGGTAAACAGGATTACAACTGTTTAGTGCTTGTTTAAACGTTTAGAACAGTACATTGCTGACAAGATAGGAAACATTTCATAGTCATTTTCAAGTTATAAATAATTTTTCATTCATATAACTGGCGTGAGAGCGCAAAGAGGCTGAACGTGTTGACATAGCAGCGTGATACTTCCTGCCTGTGTGTCCTACGAAGGACATCTCAATTCTGATTGAGGACACTCTGTATACTGCATCCTACACAGGACGGAGCCTTCGAAATTAAACTAAATGAGACACAGCTACTGTCTACAGGTCTCTGATTCTTTTTGGTCGACAAATGTAGCCTCGGAAATGAGACAGCTCCTGATAAAAACTCACCTGCCTGTACTTGCTAACCCTGAAGACGCTGGTTCAGGTGTAGTTGATCAGGGTTGGAGCTAAACTCTGCAGGACTGTGACCGAAACTGCACATCTCTGCTTCAAGGCCTGAAATGGAGAGGTCATATAAGGGAGACATTCAAAATGTTTACCTGTTGGTTTGCCTCCAGGAACAGAGTTGAGAAACACTGGTCTAACCAGCAAATGTGTGCTTTCACAAGAATGAGTTCCCACCAGATTTTGTAATGCAAACATACAAGACCCAAGTTTACAAAAGCAGGATCACAGCACCTCAATGAGCACATCAAGTAGCATTTCTCTGGCAACAATGAGGCATACAAAACTAACAAAAATGAATGACATTGTCATTAAACACTATTATTTTCTAAACATCACTACTTACAGTTACTTTCCTTAATACAGAATGCACATCCTATGGGTGCAGTTAGTACTTAAGAAAAACATTTATTCTGTATTTTATTCAGAAAGATACTGTATACGGGGGAAACACTTGAAATTAGCCCGTCACACTGAATGTGCTGTTACCTTGTCTGTTGTTTCGTCTGCATCAAATATGCCCTGTGTGTTCCTAGAAAATATTATTTGGTTATTACTAATATTCCAAAATTTAAGTCAAAAATATCTTGAACTCACATAATCTATTCCTTCACTTCTTTATTACTGACACCAGCAGATTCACTGGTAGGAGTCATGCTGAAGCACAGTAGATACATTCAAAATGACATTTAAAACGTCCCAAAATACTTTTGATAAATAATTACAAAATGTATTATGCTTAGTAAAGTCAAACCCCCAGTCCAGCGCAATATTCAGTGTAGTAGTGTTTTTTCCCCCACATTCTTATAACAATTATGAATATAAATCAAACTAAAGATTTGAAAACACCTAAATAAGGAATATCCCATTGTTTAACAAATGATTAAACATGTCCATCATTAATGTTGTGTTAGAAAAGCCTGCTCTTTTACTTACATTTCTTACCATAAACATACATATTCCACAGTCTCCAGTGTTGACTCTTCTGTTTTGACAAGTTAATGTTTGAAAGACAAAACTGCGGCCGGTGATGCTAATTAAATGTAAAATACAAGACGCAGCTCTTTAAACAATTAACTCAGGTATGTCGTTCTCTGATTTTAAAGTTAACTAACCTAACGATTTTTCGCGAATGCCAGGTGTTATTTATTTATGATGCCTATCAATTTACTCATTCGAGCTCTGCCGACATCATCGCTGTTTACATTACACGCTGCAGTCACCGGTCATCATCTGATTGGTTGTTGTCACTCTATGGGGGCTAGTGATTGGAGATCGAGAAGTGGCAGGTGCCGCCTACTTTGGCAGGTTGCCTGGCTGCCAACGACTGTCTTCCGGCTGCAAACGACTGTCTTCCGGCTGCCATCGGCAGGTACTTCCTGCTGCCAGCTGTCGATTTTTTTTCTGAACCCCTGCTGCCTAAACTGTCACTTTCTGACTAATGGAAATGCCTTGCATAAAATGTTTGATTTTGTTCAAAATGATACAGAATGCTTATGATGTTAAAATATGTTGCCAGAACTGTACACTGATTGTTTATGGAGTCAGTCATCGCATATTTCGGCTACTAGATAAACGCAGGGCCCCGGTCTAAAGTTAGAAGTTCCCCCGCTGAACACGACACAAGATGCGGCACGAGATCCACCGCCGTTACGGTGGAAACGGGACAACAGACCGGTCGATTACACTTCTTAATGTTTAATTTTTAAGCTTAAATGTTGGCAATATACTTTATTTTTTATATCAGTTTTAGTAATTTTTCATTTTTGTTTGTTTTAAGTTTTTAATCAAATATTTAATTTAATCTTTAATTCACAATAATACAAAAGTTTTAGTTTAATAACTGTTCCCAATGAGTGCAAATCACATTTTTTACATCGGCAACTAATCTCTACTGTATTTATAGTTTTACCTCAGGGAGGTAAAGTTACACAGATAAAGTGGACAGTGCACAGTTTCCCACAGTGTCTATAGACTATAGTGTAAACTATGCCGACAGGTTGAACAAATACGCCACGGGCTTTTCTGATTGCTTCACTGTCGTAATGGGCTGATGGGATCTGCTGTCTGTCCCATAGGAGCTCTCATGTATAGCTTTTAATCATCATATTTCGCCATGGTAACGACATAACACAAGCACTCCCACACCCAGCAGCTTCAGGAACATGAAAACCTGTAAGGTGGAATCACTGTGAGAAACAATGGATCATATACAAAAAACTCTCACACGTGTCAGCCAGATTGAATTCAAATGCAATCAGCAACCGAATGCATGCTAGGACGTTTTCTGTTTGTTCTGTTACAGGGTTGCAAAAGAAAACCTTCTGTTGTGATTAATGACAGTGTGATTGATAATTATCAGTAATGCTTGCTAAGACAAGTATAACTAATACTGCTCATACTTAGGGTTAGGGAACAAAGCATTAATAAGTAAGTATTCAAATCTGGTGCATAACTCATAAAAGACATGAATGATGCCTCAGATAATGGGGTTTGTTGAGGAGAGGTGTGTTATTGCTTTTCTAAGCAATCATTCATACGTTTTTATACCTGCCAGGTGAAACGAGACCCAAAACATATCCAAAAATCTGAATGTGAGAGAGTATAGCATATATAAAATCAAGAACATCATATCTTATGACTTGGGCCAACGCACGCGCACACGCACGCACGCACGCACGCACGCACACACAGAGAGAGAGAGAGACTCTCTCACACACACAGACACTCACACACTACGAGTCAGTACATTTTTTAATGCTTTTATTTAGAAGGGATGCATTAGATTGATCAAAAGCTAAGCACCTTTGTATTTTTATGGCCTCTGAATACAGATTTTAAAATATTTTTTTCCCCTCAAAGGACATTGTGTGCAAGGTTTCATTCTTGTATGATCTCAGTTTGCACAAAAATATTAAAGCAGCACAACTGTTTTCAACACTGATGATGATAATAAATGTTTCTTGAGCAGCAAATCATCATATTATAATTATGTTCCGCTAAAATAGAAACAGTTCTTTTTTTAAATTGTAATAATATTTCACATTACATTATTTTTGATTAAATACCTGCATTGATGAGCATAAGATATGACACCCTTCACTATTGATCTAATAATAATTGTTTAAACACTGAATATGTCAAATTATTGCAACATTGTGCCATGCACGCAAGTGAACTGGTTTAGTCATAAACCATTAGACAAGTTAAATGCAAGAGTTTTTAAACATGCATAGTTTCTCAGGGAATCACAGCCATTTAAAACCTCACACACGAATCCATTCCAAGCGCACAGAGAACGAGTTACCCGCAGGGAAGTGAGAATTATTGAAAATGAACAACAAGTTATAATTAGGGGTGTGGACCCGCTTGCTGTAAGAGAGGAGACTCACACAAATAGACACTCTATGTAACATGTACATTGTATCTTTTGCTCTACAGAGGGATTAAGCACCAGCTGTGAGACACCACCTAATTACCTTACTTGAGCTGTGGATTACACCCAGATGAGAAGGTACTACCAGTGGTAAGAGATCTCAGCCCTCTCAGACAGGCCCAGGCAGGCCCGCTTCAGACCTGGGACAAAGTAACGAGTATCATACGTCCATCTCTTGGGGTTAGTAAGGTGTTTGCTGTTGACAAGCACAGTTCAGGAGCTGGTGCTGCTCCGTGGAAGATATGCTGTGGGTCTTCTGCCAAGGCTTGCATTAACATTAGTTGCGAAAGGTTTATTCCATTAGGTATCAGGAACTAATTCATCAAATTAATTTCTACTTATTTTACTATTATGAACAAACAAATTACCAATGAGCAAATAATAGTACAATATAATATTATAATGCATAAGCTAATGTTGACATTTTTACCTTGTAAAACCTTGTCAATTTTTCTCATATCATCTATGTGCCCCTTTAAAATTAAAAATCAAATTAATTTCTATTTATTTTACTTATTTATTATGAACAAACAAATTTCCAATTAACAAAATTATAATATAATATAATATAATATAATATAATGTAATGCATTAGCTAATGTTAAAATGTTTAACCTTATTGTAAATTTGTATCATATCTTATATATGTCTCTAATGCAATTTAAATTAAAAATTATATTTGTGCAAGTAATACAATATATTACAATATACAAATTCTGTAAAATACCTTTTGATGTAATGTTAAAAACTTTTAAACTAGCGTTTAAGTGTTTTAAACTGTTACCATAGCTTCTAAATATCACAAATACAAAATGACACCTTTTGCACTAATGTTGGCTTTGTCTTGCTGTGATGCCCACAAGTGAAATTCAATTTAAACCTGATTTAATTTAAAAAAAGAAAGAGTTAAAAAAAAAAAAACCTTGTTAGTCAACTTAGCAAATGTGTTATATAGAGCATTTAAATCATTTAAAGTAAAATCAGGAAAAAACAAATACTAAGAAATCTGTATGTATTTAAACTTTTTCCCCAAATTGATATATAATTTGCAATGTAAATGGTATTAAATGAGATGATAAATGAAAAGTAGGAGCATATCACTAATGGCCTCAGATATTGGACCTCGGTGTGTATTATAAGACTAGCGGATCTGCCAGAAGAAGAACATTCAGCGCTAAAAGGTTCTTCTGTGTGAGGACTTGTTGCGTTCTCTTGGAAAGTAGATGGGTGGATGTAGCACTTCAGATGCTGTGATATGATGATTTCTCATGTCTGTCTATCCCCGGCTCTCCACGTTTTTTTTTCTTCCCTGAGAACAAAAAGTGTCGGTATAAAAGCACTGCTGGACAGAGAGTGAATTAAGCTGAGCCTGCTCTAATGGAAAGGCCAATAATTGCTCTGTCTGTTAAAGATACAAAGTGGGAAACATGGGGATAAGAGTGTGCCATTGAAAGTGTGAACGGGAATAAAAGGACTAATCATGAGGGGTTTTTTCACAGCCCTAAAACGCTGTGCTAGTTAAAGGTCAATCTTTATTAGCGGGCTAGTTTTAGCTCATGCAGACCCACAGCCCAGTTCAGCTCTTCAGATTGTAATTTGGTCTTTATGAAAAGCAGGAGATATTATTTCAATCAAAGGCCATCTGAAAAAAGCGTACAGCCGATGTAATAAAGCTGTTGCACAATGGTTAATATTCCGGTGTGGAAGGCAGAGATAATGGCATCGTGCGGTGTCGTAATAGTTAACGTTACTCAGAGAAATTACCGAAATGGCTTTGATGTGGTGTTCAGACTCTTTGGTAGATGGACATTATGAAGGTTATTTTCAGATGTCTTTCTCTTTTGCACTCAGAGTATTTTCTGAAAGTTATGACTCAAAAGTGAACACACGGCTACAAACTTTTGGGCCTCGAGTTCTCTGGAAAGAAAGTTGACATTTGCGCTCGCGAGGACATGAAAGGCTCCTCCGCCGCGTCTCCCTGGCCTGTCTGTTGTGGTGTGTTTTGTCTGATCATATTCCGTTGACTGCTGTCTATCCCTTCACTCTCCAGGAAATTGTGTTGAATCTGTGACGCAAGGCCAACTCTCACAAGCTCGTTTTGATTCGATTATGGCTCACCTAATCAAATTTAGGCTTTAATGCTTTTCTCAATTTAATCTTGGCTATCAAAGATGCTCCTCAATTCCTCACTACTGCTACCAGGTTGTGAAACCATGGGCAACGTGCCTTCGAGATGCCCCAGAAAAGAGTTTAAAGCGCCAAATCGGATTCATTTCACCTAAATGATGAGATGAATCCTTCATTTTAGAAGATGTGTGAGTAACGGTTAAGGTTTCTGTGCAGGTTTTATGCACTTCATTATGGTGTTGTATTAAAGCTACACTGTGTAACTTTTTTAGTTTATTCTTAGCTAAAAGCACTTAGTTCTTTCAAAAATATATGTGCTCATTAATGTAAATGTACTTCTTTCAAGTAATAAAGTATTCTTGTAAGTTTATAATATGCCATTGAAAATACATACGGGTGAGGGGTTTGAATGCCGGTCGCCATGTTGCCCCTCCATCTTGAAAGTACATTAGCCAAAGAGGGACATACCCGTAAATTCAAGCTTCGCCTTTCGTGTTTTAACACTCAATGAAACCGTGTCGAATGTGAAGAGGGGGATTGCCATGTTAATTTTGGACTAAATCGGCCACTGTAGGAGTTAAAACGAAATCAGAATTGAGAGGAACAGAAACTAATATTCTCTGAGTGGTCAGGCCAGCAGCCATATCACCCTGTAGCCCAAGACTGGTTTCCCGCTGAAGCTAAGCAGGGCTGAGCCTGGTCAGTACCTGGATGGGAGACCAACTGGGAAAACCAGGTAGCTGCTGGTAGAGGTGTTAGTGAGGCCAGCAGGGGGCGCTCACCTGTGGTCTGTGTGGGTCCTAATGCCCCAGTATAGTGATGGGGACACTATACTGTCAAAGAGCACCGTCTTTTGGATGAGACGTTAAACCGAGGTCCCGACTCTCTGTGGTCGTTAAAAAAATCCAAGGATGTCTTTCGATAAAGAGTAGGAGTGTAACCCCGACATCCTGGCCAAATTTGCCCATTGGCCCCTGCCCATCATGGCCTCCTAATAATCCCTATTTAATTATTAACTTCATCACTCTGTCTCCTCTCCACCATTCAGCTGGTGTGTGTGTGGAGCGTTCTGGTGCAATATGGCTGCCGTCGCATCATCAGGTGGATGCTGTAAAAGCGCTTTGGGTGTCTAGAAAAGCGCTATATAAATGTAATGAATTATTATTATTATATACCTTTACACCGCTATATGGGGGAAAATATCACACAGTGTAGCTTTAAAAAAGGCTTTTCTAAAGGTTGACTTCTGACTCTCTCAAAATATGGTAATTTGTGTAGTCATTAAAATATGTGTGTGGTTTATATATGGTCCTCAAACCAACTGTAAGACGAAGTAAAGAAGCCCTTTGGTTTTTAAGCATTCTTAAATTCTGTATGGTTATTAGCACATTTAATGTCTAACAACAAGAATATTTTAGGTTCATAGAATATTTTTTTATATTATATATACATTTTGCTGTATTTAATAAGTTACATTATGAAATTAAAAATAATTGAATAACTAATTACATTTATTTTTATATTCAACACATTTTGAATGATTTCATATATATATACTCTGCCTGTCCTTTGGGGATTTGCCGATGCAGGCTCCTATGTAGATAGTGGTTAAACATGAGATAATTAATTTGCGGTATGTCAAACAGACAATCTTTACTTTTATTAATCTATATAACATGTTCCAGAGCAAATCGATATTGGTTAAGGGAAAAATTAAGTTTCATAACTTTATATTTAACATTAGGATTTAAGTCCTGTATGGCCTATAGGGGAGACCGAGGGCGGTTGTATAACATCTCAAATTACACAACTCAGAAACGACCGAACCATGAAACTCATTTTGCCTGTGCTCCGTGGAGATCCATCTCTCCCTGCCAAAGGACAAGCCCATTGAAGTGAAACTTGGTAAAGTTTTTCTGCAAAGACTCCTTTTTCAGGCATGAAAGTATTTTTTTTTTCATCTACAGTATTTTCCTCTAAACAATTCATGTCTATTAATGTAAATCTGTCTTGTTTTCATGACCATTCTGTTGTCTAACATTTTATATCTTTGTCAAACATTAGCTTCTTTTTTTCTAGCTAGCAGGT
The DNA here is from genome assembly GCF_024679245.1 of Pseudorasbora parva. Classification (NCBI taxonomy): domain Eukaryota; kingdom Metazoa; phylum Chordata; class Actinopteri; order Cypriniformes; family Gobionidae; genus Pseudorasbora; species Pseudorasbora parva. The sequence goes on along the minus strand of NC_090194.1, from coordinate 3,029,535 downwards.
CACCATCAAAACAGTTTCCAGCTTAGTAAGGACATCAAAATAGGCTGAATATTGGATTAGTCAAATGCCTTTAGTAGTGATTATAACTTGCTTGCATTTGGTCGTCACAAAGACAAAGATGATGTCTATTCATTTATGGTTCTGTAGTTTGAATATGATGGAGATCCAGAAAAAAGGTTGAGATTAATTTTTTTAAAGAACATGGTAATAAAAAGTTTGTTGTTAAACGTTATGTTCTTCTAAATGGATCCTTTAATTTTAGTCATACTGTAGCCGCAGCTACATTCACCAAATAACTGTGTGGCGTTCTCCGGCCTAATTGACCATAATAATACAGTGACTCGATTCGTGAGTTGTTGACTCAATTTATTTGACTGGGGTTGATGGGAGACGCTGCAGACAGGCCTTCAGCATGGAGCAGGCATGCGGTGTGCAGTAATGGAGCAGAACGGAGCTGTGTAAAACAGAAAGCTCCCTTATAAACTTTCTGGAGAGACGCTTTTAGCCTAAGCGCCGCAGCTTAAATGCGATTAAGGTTGACGAAAATATGATTTCAGACGGGGGTCTCGCCACTGAAGAGTGTCTCTTTCAGCTGCTGAAAATAAACTGCTCCATAATCAGATTTCAGCTGTAATTAACATTATGCAGCGGTTGAAACCCTTGAATCCTATTTTGCACAAATGATTTTAAAATGTGCCATATGCAGGCTGCAGAGAAGTCTTCGAGGAGGAGTTATTCGTGGGCCATGGCCTGATCAACCCTGGTGGGTATGATGTTGAAAAGCCCGAAACTCAAGATGACCTCACTGGAGATGTGTCCCAGCATATCCCAGGATGCACCTTTAATCATTATTAAAAGAGCCAACTACCAGCTTTTCTTTGGCATTTCGCTCTGTTTTACTTGGTGTGGGCCTGAGTGTGTGTAAGAGAACACCTGAAACACATCATGTGCACCAAGCTTCACACAAATATGGGAAGATTGGCAAGTGTAATGGGCCAAACTAAAGATCCAGTCTCTCTAAATCTTTCATTTTTCAGGAAAGTGCATGACGTGAATCTCTGATTTCTGCTATATGCTAATGTACAGTCAGCCGGGGCTTCATTTATAAAACTTTCTGTAGAGTTCATCCTAAAAGTGTGGGTATGCACAAAAGTTAGATTTATGAAACCATTTGTAGACTACGCCAGAACCTGTGCAAAATTCCCTTTATAAAATCTAGTCAGCGGAAGATTGTGCATAATGCATCTCCACCCCAAAATGACCAAATATGGAGCTCACAACGACTAATTTTACTATACATATCACCATCTGCATATACTGTAATTTGCATATGCATATACAGTCCCTGACAAAAGTCTTGTCGCTTGTGTACAAATTGACCTAAAGTGCCGCTGAAATATATTTCTAATCAAGATTTTTTTACAAGAAATGGCTCATTTTAATCCCACCAGCTTTTGTGATAATGTTTCAGTGAAAAACTAAACTTTCAAAAAGTATTCTAATATTCACAGCTTGGTAAAGCCCATTGAGTCAATTTTTGCAAAGACATAAGTGTTGTCACCTTGTCATATGAGCTTCACCTGTGACTAATAATGGATCAATTAGGTCTCAAGTGTGTATAAAAAGAACCCCAGTACGCTAGACCTTCACATCAACTGCAACTAGACCTCTGCAAACATGCCTAAGATTCACCCTGAGACTAAAGTTTTGATTATCAAGAGGCTGAAGAGCAGATCCACTGCTGATGTGGCAGACACCTTCAATGTGTCTCAGCGTCAAGTACAGAGGATAAAAAAAAGATTTGAAGAGACTGGAGACGTTTTTGACAAGCCCAGGTCAGGCAGACCCCGCAAGACAACTGCTCGAGAGGACCGTTTGTTGGCTCAAAAATCCAAGGCCAGCCCATTTTCCACTGCAGCAGAGCTCCACGAGACCTGGTCACCTGAAGTCCCTGTGTCAACCAGAACAGTTTGTCGGATTCTGTCTCGAAATGGCCTCCATGGTCGAATCAGTGCCCAGAAGCCAGCACTAAACAAAAGACAATTGAAAAACGGTGTGGCATTTGCCAAGGCCCACAGCCTGCTAAAAGGATGGATGCTGGAAAAGTGGCAGAAGGTGGATTTTTCAGATGAATCTTCTGTTGAATTACACCACAGTCGCCGCAAATACAGGAGACCTACTGGAGCCAGAATGGATCCGAGATTCACCCAGAAAACAGTGAAGTTTGGTGGCGGAAAAATCATGGTCTGGGGTTACATCCAGTATGGGGGTGTGCGAGAGATCTGCAGGGTGGAAGGCAACATCAATAGTCTAAAATACCAAGAAATCTTAGCTACCTCTTATATTCCCAACCATAAAAGAGGCTAAATTCTGCAGCAGGACGGTGCTCCATAGCATACTTCCATCTCCACATCAAAGTTCCTCAAGGCGAAGAAGATCAAGATGCTCCAGGATTGGCCAGCCCAGTCACCAGACATGAACATCATTGAGCATATGTGGGGTAGGATGAAAGAGGACGCATGGAAGATGAAACCAAAGAATATTGATGAACTCTGGGAGGCATGCAAGACTGCTTTCTAAGCTATTCCTGATGACTTCATCAATAAATAGTTTGAATCCTTGCCAAACCGCATGGATGCAGTCCTTCAAGCTCATGGAAGACATACAAGATATTAAATTTGGATCTCACAGCACCACAACTTAATTTGCTGACATATTTTTGTATTTGCTGTAAATTTGTTCAATTTCTGTATAGGCGACAAAACTTTTGTCTTGCCAAAATTTGACCTTTCCGTCTTGATTAAATTATAAATATTTTTTCTGTGAACATTATTTATTTCAGTGCATTAAACATCATTTGGGAGGGTTTTAGCTTTTCATATGAGCTATTTCTAACACCAATTAATTCATTAAAAGTCAGGTTAATATCAGGAATTTCTAGAAAATAGATAAGCGACAAGACTTTTGTCAGGGACTGTAGGTTCTTTAAATATTTACATATATACAGTATTTTTACAGAATTATTTTGGCAACCAGAGCTGCCATTTCTTCTGTAAAAAATATTATTATTATTATTTTAAATGGTGCAACAATATTAATACTGAAGTCCTCTGGTGACTTTAAATAAAGACGAATAACTGATACGTAATATATGAAAGAACACTGTGTGATTTGCTATAGTCAATGGGAAATCTAGTGCAATATCTGACCGCTAAATTCCTTTACTGACCAATCAGAATCAAGTATTCAAGAGAGCCATGAAATGAGACAACGTTGGGGAAAACTGAAATGGCGACATTGCCTCATAAATGTCATTTTCTTAAACCCATAGGGAACATTGTAGCTTTGCTGATAATAAAAACCAAATTTACTGATGGCTTTTAAGCTACTCGTTATTTTGGCAAGGCTTGTTTCCATCTCTGCATTTCCAGCTAAATCCATCTAAAAGCCTCACAAATATAGGTTTAAATAGATAAGATGACTGAGCGGCAACCAGTCTAATGCTTTCTTCTGTACTTGCGTGTCAACAGTTAACTGAGAAATGAATTTTAAACATATGAAACCTTTTTTTCCACCTATGAAATACAGACATGTGTATAATATTCACAGACAGACACTTTATTGTTAGAACTTTACGTCAAAAAGATAAAAAAGTGCAAATTTAGGTTAGTTTGGTTGGAGTGTCTGGGTGAAACGTGTGAAGTGGCTTTATAACTGCACAAATTGTGTGATTTACATAGCTGTTAAAAATCAAATGTGGCCAACAGGCACATGTCTGACATATTCTCTTCAGCTTGTCAGCATGTTTCAGAAGAGATGGAACAAAGGGAGGTTCCCTTTGACTGTGAATTCCCCTTTATAATTCTCAAGCTGGTTTGACAGATCGTGTGCCATCTGAGTAGCAGGTGTGGTTTTTCTCAGATCTCAGGCTTTGCTTATGAGGGAATCAAAAGTATGGTCAATTAGGGGTAAATTTAATGGCTAATTGAACAAACCATGCAAATAGAACCCACTGAAATTGGCTGCTACCTTGTTGAAATAACTCATATGGCTCTTGTTTGTCTTCATATACACCACAAGAGCACTAGATCAGCAATATCCCATCCATCTCAGTGTGAGGTCTGCAGCACAAATGTAAAACCAAATACTGCGAGTGTCAATGAAGCATCTATTTTGAAGCTCGGCAAGTGACTTTTCTGTCCTACTTTCTAACTCTTCCCTTTAATGCAGGCAAATTAAGTCTGGCAGGGTTTTTTTGGCCAATTAAAGAGTGTAGCGTGACAGAAGATGAAAGCGCTCTGGTCTACTTTCAACATTTGCAGCACTGTCCATTGCCTAGTAAGGCAGCATTTTAAAGACCCTGTCAAAATTGGCCTTTAGTCCACATTAGGTATATGCTAGTGTACACCTAGTTCAAAAAATGTGAACAAGTGGAAAATGTTAACCTTCAGCACATATGCACAATGCTGATGAATCATATCTCACTACACAGATTTTTGTCCAATCAAATGCACTCTAGAATGACTTGCTTCACTGTAAAAAGAAAAAGAAAAAGAAAAAAAAAGTCACAGCCTCAAATTTTTAAGTACAATAGACTTGTATGTTTACGTTACTTCAGCTTAGATTATGTTAAACTGAAAAAATTAGTTGCATCTTGTATAACTTTTCAAAAAAAAAAGTTTAACATTTCTTAACTTATCTTGATGAGTTAAAACATTGTAAAAACACATGTTGTCATAACTTATTTAACATATAATTTTTTTACAGTGTACCAACTAGCAAGTAAAGCAGACAAGAGGCTTTTTTTTAATGGATGTCAATGGAGGAGAGTTTTTATGAGGAAATAGTTTTAATTTAATGAATCGATACATTTGCATCAGGATTCGATTAGAACTACAAACAGGCAGAGGTGGACAGTAACTAAGTACATTTACTTGAGTACTGTCCTTGAGTACACTTTTTGAGTATCTGTACTTTACTTGAGTATTATTTTTTGTGAACTTATGACTCCACTACATTTCTATTAAGGTCCTTGAAGTCGAAAGTCATTTCTGTAGCAGCTTTGAAAGTCAGTGGAGGATTTTTTTCTTCTTTAAAAGGTGTTTGGGTTTTTTCCGATAGCTTTTCAGGAATCACTCTTGTAGGGTCTCGTGAAGTTCAATGATTTCACAGCATTTATTAAACACTGATTTATAGTTTATTGCAAAATGGAAGAAGATGGATGTCAAAATGCTCATTTTGATGAGTATTCACATAAACAAAGTTGATTATGTCTTAAGTGAACATATACAGTTGTAGAAAATCAGAATGTATTAGTGTATTGGATCCGTGCATTCGGCCTTAAAGTGACAGCAGCTTTATAAAGAGCTTTGTAACTTATATACAAGTACTTAAATGAGTTTAAGTTAGTCGCATGCTCGTATGTCAGATGGAGCGTCACTGACTGGCTTAAACCATGATGGCATAATGTGCATTTATATAACAATCATAAAATGCATTGACGTAACATTTTTACTTTTGATACTTAAGTACTTTTGAAAACAAATACGTCTGTACTTTTACTTACTTAAAACTTTCAATTGTAACAGAGGGAGTAATATTTGACCAGTAGTACTTTTACTTTTACTCAAGTAATGAAGTTGTGCACTTTGTCCACCTCTGCAAAAAAACAAAACTACAAACATGGTGGATGTGCGAGCCCGACGGTTAAGCAGAGAGGTTAGATAAAGGTGTTTGAGTTAATAATTATCATTAATTATGAGGAAAATATATTAATTCAATGTTATCCACATTATATTTAATCTATACAAAAATTGAGAACTTTTGTAATGATACGTTTGGTCATTAACTTTTAAATTCATCATTATGCAAACACACGAGGCATGAAAAACACCACGTCTAGTAAATCAACATGCGACTAAATTTCTCTTCGAAAATGCAGGAAATTAAATGAAAATGAATGTGACAAGATGATTGAGAGGACAGTTAAAATGGTGACAGGATGTTCGTAATTAAGAGAAAGAGCTGTGCAATTATGACAAAGTATGCCCCAAAGTTTGCCTACTCTTCTGCTAAAGATTTAAAAGTAGACCTACCGTATGTTCTTTTTCTTCACAAAAAGAGGACATACTTTTAGGGCACAGTATAAGTGGACACATTGGATGTAGTCGCACACCAGAGGGGTACAACATCCACCATGTTGTTACAGTTCTTGTTAGGACCTCAGTTCTTGCGTCGCTTCATTTTGATTAATAAATTCCATTCATAAATATATTGTTCAATAAAAAAATCCCTTCCAGTGGCCTCACGGGGTTGTAAAGTGTCCATTGAATGCAGAAGTAGTAGGTAATCCGGGGACTTTTATTCAGGGTGAGACCCTTTTTGCCATCAAGATGAAAAAGTGTCCCAATCAACCTGAATTCACCCCACTATGTATTTGGACCAATCTTTCCAACGCAACAATGCTGTCTGAAACTTGTGGTTGGTGTAGGGTGACCAAACGTCCTGTTTTCTCAGGACATAGACATTTTGGTTATAGATAGTATTTTGTGATATAATCATTTTCTATCCGTACAGAGGGGGCATACTTAGAGTTTACTTGAGTAAACATCATCTGAGTATCTCATTGCCGGGCCGAGTGTCCTGGTTTTCGGTAATCAAAATATGGTCACCCAGTATTTCCACTTTTGATGTCATTTAGAGAGAAAATACTATTGATGTAATTATATATTTGTTTTAATCGTTATCACCAAAGCTCTCTATATTTTGCTGTAGATCACTAAACCGTTACATCACACACAACAAAAAAAGTTCCTCCTGTACTCAATTATCACCTCTCAAAAATCAATGTTTATGTCAATATTATTGTTTAAAGATTAAAGCTACAATATGTAATTTTTGTCACTAGAGATCGCTTATTCAAAACAAAGGAGTAGCTTGATTGAGCGGAGGTTTTATTCTAACGCAGCACGGTTTTCTGTCGATAAACGCTTCCAAAAAGTTGCTCACTTGTGTAATAAAACACATCATATATTAATATCCATATCCTGACTCGAGGTTGCCAGATTGGCTGCAGGATCAGCAGGAACGTTTGTAGATCTGCAGCTGTGGTAACTAGAGCAGATCTGGCAACCCGGAAACACTTCTGTCTTCGTGATTGGTCGATTAGGTGGAGGGCGGAGCTTCAGGCCAAAACACAACATGTCAACATCATCAGCTGAGAGCTGCAACAACAACTTTATAATGACAATATCCTGGGCGGACTACTGTTGTAAGTGATATAAGTATTTGAAATTAACATGATTTCTTATGTCTAGTGACATATCAGGGCCATTTTATGATTAATTAAAATATATTTCTTACATACAGTTCCTTTAAAGCGTCTTTGGTGTTTCCATGGTTTCTACAAAATCGGAAATCAAGGGTAACGCAGGTATGATGTCATTTATAGGCGACACACGGATACGGTCCTTGTCCTGGTTAAAATGACTTATTCCTGGATTTAAACATTCTTGGAAACATTTTGGATAATGTAAGTGCACAAATCAACAAAATATATAACATTGTTCTAGTGGTTTCTGGATATTTCTTACATATTGTGCCTTTAAGTGCAGTTGACGTAAAGCTGTTGAAATGCACAGAGAATACTCTGAAATGATGTAATAAATTGTACACCGTTAGTTCAGAAATGTTTTAATTAACAGTTTGTGTTGCAGGAGACCCTTAGCGCCCCTTAGCTTCAAATAAGAAGAATTGTTCAAATCTGCAGATGATCATTTGTCACAGGAAATCCAAGGTCAAGGGCATATTGCATTGTGGGACACAGTATTCAACACAGCGTCCTCAGATTTAATGCTGAAAGACTAAAAAGATATGATAAGACAAACAACTTCAAATGCAGGTTTTAAAACTGAAACTAATATAAAAGAATTACAATAGACCAAAATAATGCTCATTTTACTTCTCTTTTACAGCCAAATTAGCCTACTGTGTAATCATATATAGGCTACTGCAGAAAATGTGTGTAATATGGTAGTGTACAGTTAGGATCTGTAAGTCCACAGTAAGTGAGTCTTACAGTAAGTCCCACAGCGCCACCTACTGGGTTTCAAGATATTATTGAATAATAATATATTGAATTAATACTAAAGCTCTCCCTCTAGTGGACTGAGTCCACATTCACTGTTTAGTTGCCATTCAGCAAATAGTTTTTTTTTTTTTTTTTGGACACAAGCAATGTTCTTTAACACACAGTCTGTAAGTTACAGACCATCATTTCTTTTCAGTGAAAATCTATAATAATAACAACCTAACCTCACACAGGGTAATAATGAATACATTTTAGGTAGGCTAAACAGCAGGTAAAAAATGCTATAGCATTGGGCCCAGCTGGAGACCGTGTATTTAATGAGTTGATGCAACCGATAAAGGTTTTATTGCTGCTTGCTTGCGGCTGTCGGCTCGATAAAAAAGTGGCAAGAGCAAGGGGATAATGGCTTTGAGTTTAAACTAAGACACAAAATCATAATTCAGAATGAATCAACTCAGGCTTGTTTGCTCAAAGCAAACACATTTTTGTCATTTTGCTGCGATTTATACTGGTGTCTTGCTTTAGCTGAAATAAACTTGTTTATGTCAGGATCTTATTTTCCATCAACCTCAGTAGCACAGGCAGTGCTGGGGTGATTTGAGGAAACATGGAGCTGGATGTGCATCAAAAAGCATGAATTCTACGAGAGGGCCATTTCCTGGATAGATCGTGCTTTAAGCAATAAAACCGTCTGCCCGCCTGCATGTTTACCTCCCTAAAAGGCTTGATGTTTTCTAATTTTCATTTACCTGGCATGGGCATGGAAGAAAAATGGGGCTTGTTGGCCTATCTATTTTTTGGACTACTTTGAAGTAGTGAGCATAAAACGAATAAGAAATGCTGCTATTTCAAAACTGGAGTTTATTATGATACTTTAACTTTTTGAAACTTTTTATGAGAATCTTGATGCCATTGTTTTGGTCTTTAACTGTAATGTTTTTAATGTATTTAATCTTTTTGCTAGGCCTAAACTAGTATTGCATAATATTCTACATTAAATAACACCAATGAGGCATAACATATATAATATGATGGTGATGTGAATTACACTGATAATCTCTTCATCACGGCTCCTGTTAGTGGGTGGGATATATTAGGCAGCAAGTGAACATTTTGTCCTCAAAGTTGATGTGTTAGAAGCAGGAAAAACGGGCCCCTGACCCCGGCAAAAGCACCAACAGAGGCACGTGAGCATCAGAACTGGACCACGGAGCAATGGAAGAAGGTGGCCTGGTCTGAGGAATCACGTGTTCTTTTACATCACGTGGATGGCCGGGTGTGTGTGTGTGTGGCTTACCTGGGAACACATGGCCCCAGGATGCACTATGGGAAGAAGGCGAGCCGGCGGAGGCAGTGTGATGCTTTGGGCAATGTTCTGCTGGGAAACCTCGGGTCCTCCATCCATGTGGATGTTACTTTGACACGCTCCACCTACCTAAGCATTGCTGAGACCATGTTCAGCCTTTCATGGAAACGGTATTCTGGTGGCTGTGGCTCTTCCAGCAGGATAATGCTCCTGACACAAAGCACAAATGCTTCAGGAATGGTTTGAGGAGCACAACAACCAGTTTGAGGCGTTGACTCTGCCTCCAAATTCCCCAGATCTCAATCCAATCGAGCATCTGTGGGATGAGCTGAACAAACAAGTCCGATCTATTGAGGCTGTCAGCAGGGAATCATTCATAAAAGTGGTATTAAATAGGGAGAAAAACAGCTCCCAAGTCTTTTGTTACTGTTGTCAAAATGTGTGTGTCCAATCAAACTCTCTTTAGTTTTGTGCGGTAAAGAATCTTTAGTATTGAGTTGTGTAATGACGTGATGCCTAGTGTAAGACCTTACTCAGGACCAGATGTAGATCACTGGCTCCCGATCTTTACACCAGTGGCCCACTAGGGGGCCTCAGTAAACTTCTGCAAGGCGTAAAAAAATATATTTTAATTAAGGAAAATTTAAATAAAGTTACAAACCACTAAAATGCAGCATCTAAAGTGACTTCCTACAAATACCTAAGTATTTGGTTGGATGATAAATTATTTTTTGTGGTCCATATTGAGAGCCTTTTAAAAAAAACTCTTATTTAAAGTTTTATTTTAGATTAAAGAAGTGCTTTCCTTATTCTGTAAGGAAATGGTTGGTACAGAGCACATTTCTATCTGTTTTGGATTATGGTGAGCTAATTTATATGCACTCTACCTCATTTGTATTAAAAAAAACTAGGATAAGGGTTAATGACTTAGTTGATGAATAATTTTGCTGAGCAAGGTTTAAAGATCAAGTCAGTAAAATTCGATCCTATCACTACACGGCAACAGTGTTCAACCAATGGTGTGAGTTTGGGGGTGGAGCTATCCATTTTCAACATGCGGATAGCGCTAGTTCACAGAAGTTACACACTGTACTAATAAATGAATAAAGGATGATAATTAAAAAGAAAATCATTATTCATTACATTCATTACTGACATTTAATTAGAAAGCAAGCAGAAGTTGTCTAAGCTAAAAAGAGACTGCAGGGAGAAGAGTAGCGTGTTAAAGCGTGAAAGTCATTTTGACCCTTTCTCCGACACAGATGCTGTGTTAGCGTTATGATTTGTGTTGTGAGGTTCATGAGACATCTGGAGGGTGAATAGAGCCGGCTGTTTTATGATGAATAGAGCCGGCTATTTTAACTCTCATCTCCACCCGTCCAGATCACGCTCAAACAAGGGATCATCCTTTGATCTCCATTACTCCTGTGTGTCATTTATGACTTCACAAATCTGATTGGGTGTGTATTTACATTTGCTGTACAGTGCCCTCCACTAATATTGGCACTCTTGGTAAATATGCATTGTAAATATGCGAAATATATCTGCATTGTTTAGGCTATTCATAACATTTTATTGAAGTAAAACAATTGAAAGTTTGGGGAAAATCACAAATGTTTTTCTCTAGTTCACGTTGGCCACAATTATTGCCCCGTCCTTTCCCCAGGATAGCGGCTCTGAGTCTTCTTCTGTAATGCCTGATGAGTTTGGAGATCAGATCCCATTCCTCCATACACAATCTCTCCAGATCCTTCAGATTCCCAGCTCTTCTCTTCAGCTCATCACTTCATCATCCTTCATTTTGTGCTCAGGGACTCATTTCTGATGTTTGTTCTGGATCATTGTCCTGATGGAAGATCCAACCACGGCCCATTATAAGATTTCTAGCAGGATTTGATGTTTTATCCGCTGATATTATAATCCATGATGCCATGTGTCTGAACAAAAAGTCCAGGACCTCCAGCAAAAAAACAGGCCACAGCATAAAAGATCCAGCGGTGTATTTAACCGCTGCTTCTTTTTCCATCTGGTGGGTTTGCCGCCCAAAAGCTCTTGTTTTAGTGTCATGTGACCACAGAACCAGGTCCCGTTTGAAGCTCCAGTCGTGTCTGAACACTGAATATGCTGGAGTTTGTTTCTGGATGAGCGAGGAGGATTTTCCCAAACATCTTGTGCTGATGTAGGAGCTGTTTGAGACAGTTTTAGTCTTTCTGACCCCAAGACTCAACTAATCTCTGCGATTCTCCATCTGTGATCTGAGAGAGTCTTTGTCCACTCAAACGCTACGCCTCTCGTGCATTAGGACGACACACACACACACACACACACACACACACACACACACACACACACACACACACACACACACACACGTCCTCTTCCAGATTCAGAACATCTTTAGTTGATCTTTAGGAGCTTTAGTTCTTCATTATTGTCCTGATAGTGTAACTGAATTTTCTCTGCTTTCGCTCTTTTCTGATTTTGTGAAGCTCAACAATCTTCTGCTGCACATCACAACTATATTCTGTGCTTTTACTCATTGTGATGATGATGATTAAGATAATTTGGCCTCTGTGTTTCCTCATATTTATACTCCTGTGGGACAGGAAGTCACGGCTGGACAATGTCATGCTCCTATAGTGACCCTGGTGTGCTAAATACATGTAAAGATGAATGGGAATATACTTCAGAGATATTTTGCTCATATCTAGGAGGTGCCAATACTTGTGGCCAACATGCATTGGAGAAAACCATTTCATAATGTGATTTCCCCCCACTTTTACATGCTTTTACTTCAATGAAATAATAAACAATGCAGATTTATTTTCATAGCCGCCACATTTGCTCATATTTACCAAAGGATGCCAATATTAGTATAGGGCACTGTATGAGCTAAAAACATAATGTAGCCCAAATTGCTTTTATGATTGCGATATAAAAAAATGCATCAGCTGTGCCACATTTTATTTTGTGCACCCAAACAAATTTCCATCCATATGTTGACATTGTTCGAGAAGAGTAACAGGTACGTGTGTGGCCTCCTGAGGTTGTTTGAATGATCGCTTTGGTATTAAACGCGACACTGCGTGCCACATAAATGCCTTCTTAATCTTGGCTTAGTTCAGTGAAGAAGGGAAGGACAATCACTATAAAGTGACTTTCATTGTCAGCCTCAATGATGAATTTCTCACAGGGAGACTGTACTGTCTTCAAGTGTTCACAGTAATGAGGTAAATGTGTGGGTAACTGTGAGATCTCATTAACTTCTCTTGTGAGTTTCTTCATCATTAGCAGGTAACAGTTCTGCTGTCTATGCAAATCATATTTGTCACTTTAAGCAACATGGTGCAACTACACCACACAAAGACAGAATATTTACCATTCTTATGATGTTTTGACAGCTCAACCACTTGTGCATGGATGGAGTTCAAGTGTATTTTTTAGTACGTTATGTAGTAAGTATATTAATAACACTACAAAAATACTTGTGTGCTACAAAACCTGATTCCAAAAAAGTTGGGACACTGTACAAATTGTGAATAAAACAGAATGCAATGATGTGGAAGTTTCAAATTTCAATATAGTATTCAGAATACAACATAGAGGACATATCAAATGTTTAAACTGAGAAAATGTATCATTTTAAGAGGAAAATAAGTTGATTTTAAATTTCATGGCATCAAGACATCTTAAAAAAGTTGGGACAAGACCATGTTTACCACTGTGTGGCATCCCCTCAGATGCATCACCAGTGCAGATTCATTTTGTTGTTAATGATTTTATTTGATTGGTATAACAGCTATAGTGTTTTACTCTAATTATGTTTAGTGATTAAAAATAAGTCATTTCTCAGGCAGTAATGTGGATATTTATTAATTTAAGGAGAGCCGGTCTCGAATTAGGTGACTCGGTCTCAGTAAACTGTAAAAATAGGGTGTCAAAATTGTACCTTTAGGGGAACAACAGCTTGTTGCTGGTGCAGTACCCTTAAAAGGACAACTTTGTACCATTTTTACTCCTAAAGGTGCATATTAGTGCCTTTGAGTACAAATGTGTACCTTAAGGCAGTGGTTCCCAAACCTGTCCTGGAGGACCCCCAGCACTGCACATTTTGCATGTTTCCCTCATCAGACACACCTGATCCAACTCATCAGCTCATTAGTAGAGATAGCAAGACCTGAAGTGGGTGTGTCTGATAAGGGAGACATACAAAATGTGCAGTGCTGGGGGTCCTCCAGGACAGGTTTGGGAACCACTGCCTTAAGGTACTACTATGAAACTTTTTGTGGTAAAATTGGTACAAAGTTGTCCTTTTAAGGGTACTGCACCAGCGACAAGCTGTTGTTCCCCTAAAGGTACAATTTTGACACCCTATTTTTAAAGTTTTTACTGAAAGTATACATGCTTTCTTTAAGTGGACATTATACTTATAGTTGACAATTTACATTTACATTTATGCATTTAGCAGACGCTTTTATTTTCAAAGTGACTTACAACTCAGGAGTACAGGAAGCGATCCGTCAAGAAGAGGCAAAGAAAACGCAAAACGTGCCCCAAATACCAAGATTTGTACACTACTCAGAGTAGCAAAAACCAGAAAAGGGAAGAAGAAAAGAGAAATAGAGGAGGAAGAGGGTTTTTTTATTTTTATTTTATTTTATTTTTTATGATAAGATTAAGTGCTCATGGAAGAGATGAGTTTTTACCTGTCTTTTGTATGAAGCGAGTGATTCTGTCGTGCGTATGGGACATTATACATTTATACATTGTTTTTGCACTTTCAGCTATGTTCAAATATAGATATACATATTTTACACCTTTACAACTGTACCTTAAAGGTGAACTATGTAGTATTTTTGCAGTAAAATATCCAAAAACCACTAGGCCGGTGTTATATATTTTGTTCAGTTGAGTACTTACAATATCCCAAATGTTTCCAACTATTTGTAAATTGTGAGAAAATTGCTATTTTAACTAAGGACCGGGACGTGTCAGCATAGCGCTTGAGCGAGTCGCCTGTCAATCACGTCATATCTGCGCTACCCTCGGTATTGGCTTTTATTTCGCAGGAGTGCTTTACTCTTAGCAGTGTGAACAAGTGAACGAACAGAGTAACGTCATACCATCGTTTTGAACACACTTAATGTATCTAATATGATAAACAGAGCTGCATTACCTCATAATCATAACCGGAAGAGTGGATCAGTGCAGGCGCCCGGCGACTGTGTCCCGTCCCGTCATAATAAAAGCCCCGGTGCTCGCGAGGCGGGTATTTGTTTAACAATCGCTCTAGCAGCTTTGCTCAGGTCCATAACACTCGGTCCTGCTCTGCTTTACACTACAGTAACGTTAATAACCGCATGCATGAACGTGATTTCTGCCCGAGTCCTATTTTCCACCGGCTGTGATGAGAAGACCACATCTCCCAAGATACTGCGCCCACACTTTGCGTCATCAAACTACGCATTTGTTTTGAATAGGCGCCCTCTAGTGGACGAAAGCTGCATAGTGCACCTTTAACTCATTTTAAAGCAGCACTAGGTAACTTTTCAACCTTCATAATATATTTTTTAAGACTCTTGTGATGATAAATCGACTTAAAATAGGTTGAATGACACGTCTGCCATAGCCTGATGGGGTCTGTATCGTTTTTAATCGTACTTTTAAACTTCGGGTTTCGGGTAGTAACCCGAGAAAAAGAAAAGAACTACAAAATTCGACTGCTTTACAGCGTATACGTCACTTCCACCAACACACACACTTCCTTACATTCGGACGTGCGAGCCCAACTTTGTTCGTCGGATAATATAGTCATGTCCGAAGCAGCAGAGACAAATAAGAAAGAAAAGGTTTTGTTGGAGGAAAGCAATAAGAGGAAATGAAAAAATGATGGGATTAAAGGCAGGACGAGGATCAACATGTGACCAGCGGTTGCTCGTCGGCGTGAGCTGAAGGAGGCGTGCCCGACCGATGCTGTCCTGCTTGTTACGGTGAGCTACCACTCAAACATTGAACTGAAGTATCGTATAGATTCTGTAAAACGGTAACCAATAGACTACTATAATGACGCTGGCTTGTAAACGTGAGCATCGTGATTATTTGGCGTTTGAAAAAAATAAAACCCATGAAATTATATTCATATGACATGCTGAAACATATGCCACTGACTGTAACGTTACCTGGGATGAAGACATTTCACACGCGACGCCAGAAGGACTCCTCTTGCAGTTTTCAGGGGAACTGTTAGTGCTGCACCGACCCGCGGGACGCTTTTATGAAGTTATTTGGCCCGCACCGCACCACTGTATATATTTTTACAAGCCGCCCCGCACCCGCGACCATTAAATAGACATACGGGGTCCGCGGGTTATGAGACGACCGAGGCATCACTAGTTCAGGGCTATCAGGGCTGTCATGTCAACAAATGCACGCGCGATGGCATCCCCTGTTGTAGGATGACAGCTTACGACAGTAGTTGAGGACATTATTTTTTCCTAACTGTAGGGGGACCCCGAGAGCAAAAGTAGCCAAGTGGGGCTTTAAAAACATTTTATCATAACTTAGAGTTGAAGTATATTCATATGTACCTGTGGACTAGCCTACACAAATTCAGATACACAGAATTAGGATCATTTGTTTTATATCAATATTCTAATCAAACAATGTCAGTTTAATAAGACTGTAAAACTATGTGAAAAAAGTATATTAAATAGGCTACTAAATCAAAGGATTAAACACAATTACAAGATAAGTATGTACTTTGAATACTTAAAAGTCAAAATATTGAGTACATGTATTGGCCAAATATAGACCTTTCAAAATTATTAAAAAAGGCAAGTATTAAGTGCAATTTCAAGTATATTTCTGAGAAGTATATAAAAAGTAGACTTTTATTTTTAGTTTAAAAGATTACTAAAGGAAACATTGAATAAACTTATTTTTTTAAAGGGGGAGAATCAGGTCACAAACGGCCTTAAAGTCAGATGCTCCAAGGCAACAAGATCTCAGTTCACGTCTGCAAAATCCAGACGAGAGCATTTATGAGGATGGTAAATGTCAGCCTGGCACTAAATGAACTACGGTCATATACATCTGTGAATGCTATCGGTCTGAACACACGTCTGGCACCTCCTTGCACTGGTAATAGACATCTGGGTTTACTGGGTTAACTAAACATTGAGCTGAAATCAGATCACTCAGGTGGAAAGCAATATGGCTTCTGCAAATTGATTTGGTGCTCAATTAATCATGAGAGCTAATGGAGCCATAACTCTATCAGGACACAAATATCATAAATTAAAGTTCTTTATATGTAGTAGCTGGTAAATGCATTTTATCTCTGTTTCTTACACAACACCCCATTACTAATAGCCAAAGGCTGTAATGGGGTATTTATTTAAACAGTATACTGAATAAAGAATAACAATACACTTATATTTATTTTATTTATTTATATATAAATAAATAAATATAAGTGTAGTGTTTATTCATTTTGTATTAGTAATTTTATTAGGAGACTGTATAGAAAGAGTAAACTGTTATAAATACTTAGGCATATGGCTAGATGAAAAATTAGGTTTTAATGTACATATTGAAAATCTCTTGAAAAAGCTTAGACCAAAACTGGGTTTTCTCTTTCGTTTAAAGAAATGTTTTCCTTTAGAAGCAAGAAAGAGAATTATTCAAAGTTGTTTCCTCTCCGTCTTAGATTACGGTGATGTGATTTATATGCATGCAAGTTCATCTTCTCTAAAAAAGTTAGATTGTGTATACCATGCTGCCTTGCGCTTTGTGACGAGTGCCTCTTCACGCACTCATCATTGTAACTTGTACGAATTGGTGGGTTGGACTTCTTTGTTTCAAAGGAGAAAAATACACATGCTGATGTTTATTGCTAAGGCATTGTTGGGAAAACTACCACTTTATATTTGTCAACTTTTATCGTATTACACCTGTACTTATAGCACTAGATCGAGAGATAAATTGCTTTTAAAGGTTCCTAGAGTACGTTCAGAGTTTGGTAAAAATGCCTTCTCTTTCTATGCTCCCTGGTTATGGAATGAGCTGCAGAGTATAATAAGGATAGAAGCACTCCCTTCTTTAAAAGTTTTTAAAAATCTCTTATTAACCAAGTTAAGGGAAACATGTGTATGTTTTGTTAAGTAGATTTTGTTGTTATTTTGAGTGTTGGACAAAATTTTATGAAAGATTCAGATTTTTTTGTTTGTTTTTTTTTGTTTTTTTTTGTTGTTTTTTTTGTTTGTATGTTGTTTATGTGAAACTTTCTGTGCTGCCATCTTGGCCAGGACTCCCTGGAAGAAGAGATTTATATCTCAATGGGACTATCCTGGTAAAATAAAGGATAAAAAAAAAAAAAAAAAAAATTACAATCTAAAAAATGCTGGGTCATTTTATTGGGTTGTTATTTAACATTCTTACCCACGTGCTGGGTCACTCTGAAGAATGCTGGGTTATTCGTTTTAACCCAAATGCTGGGTTCAGTCTGCTGGGTCATTAAATTTGTTGTTTTTTTGTTGTTTGTTTTTTTACTTTTTGTGCTGGGTAGTTTTTCTGTAACTCAGCTGCTAGGTCATCATATGTACACTCTAAAAATGCTGGGTTAAAAACAACCTAAGTTGGGTTGAAAATGGACAAACCCAGCGGTTGGGTTAAATGTTTGCCCAACCTTGCAAGTTTTATTTAACACAACTATTGTTTAAAAATGGCTGTATAGCTGGCTTAAAATTAACCATAAATAGGTTGGAAATTAAAAATCAGGCATAATTACTAGAGGCAACAATAATAATCAAAAGGAATTTATAATTTAAAGCAGTTTAACCTTGATTAACCTTGCTAACCTTAACCTTTAACGTTAAGATTATTCATTAATTAATTTATCAAACATTATAAATGTTAATTTCCAACATACTTTGGGTTCATTTTAATCAAGGAATACAGTCATTTTTAAACAATAGTTGAGTTAAATGAAACTACACAGCAGGTTTTGCAAATTTTAACCCAATAACTGGCTTTGTTCATGTTCAACCCAACTCAGCATTGTTTAGAGTGTACCCAGCGATTGGGTTGTTTTAACCCTGCGGTTGGGTTAAATATTTGCTTAAGACAACCCAATCGCTTGGTTAAAACAACCCAATTGCTGGGTTAGTCCTTATTTGACCCAACATTGGGTTGTTTTTTACCCAGAATTTTTTAGAGTGTACCCAGTGTTTAGTCAGTGTAACCCAGTGTTGGGTAGTCTGTGCCAAACTGGTTAAAACTGGATACATTTTTAACAGTCTTTTTTTTTTCTGTTCTGAGAGAAAACTTCCATGGGGAAGTTCCTGAATGAAATTAAGGTTTGTATTACATTGTATTCTTGCTGTCTAAGTTGCCGTGCGCTCCCCTGACTATAATAAAAGCGCTGTGGAGTGCACTAGCGGCGGCTGTGGTCGCTCTATGAGTTTTCTTTCCACAGATTCATATCAGTTACTGTTGCTGCTCCCGTCACATCCTAAAACATTTACTAAATATTTTTTGACTATTTTATGACTGTAAAAGACTGAATTACCATTGAATAAAAAAGATTGTATGAACTGTTCCTGTCCTATGTATACTTAAGAGTGCATTTTTATTATTTAAAATTAAAAACCTTCTATATCAAATTGACTGACCCAGCACTGATTCAAAAAACAACCCAGCACGTGTTCTGTCCAATATTTACCCAAATTGGGTTGTTTTTAACCCCGAATTTTTAGAGTATAAAATATTTCGATAATTATTAATAAAATTAAGATTTTAAGAAGCAAACAAGTCACATTGAAAAATATGTTAAGAGTGCTGAATGTAAGTATGACAGCTAGTGGTTGAAATGGGTACTACAGTCCAAATATAGTTTACATTTTACAAGGTGTAGTGTGTGGTATTTATGAGGACCTATTAACAGAAATGCTGAATAATATACATAACTATGTTTTCAGTGGTGTATAAGGACCTTACATAATGAACCGTTATGTTTTTATTACCTGGCAGCAGTACGCTGTGTTTTCCGCCAACTGGCAACCTGTGGTGTCGAAATTTTATCGGGTAAAATGGCAACGAGCATTATCGCAAAGACCAAAACAAAAACAGACATTCAGAAACAGAACACACATTTACAAGTAAAACAACTGGCTATAGTATGTGAACTGTTCCTTAAATATCTGCAAACATATTATGGTATTTTTATGCTTTAGTATAGTCAAAAACTTACATATAGCACCTTTAAAGTTAAAACTGATTGTAGGCTACAGGCATATGTGGTTTAAATAATAATAATCAAATACAGATGAATTATATGCTAAACCTCACACATTAATAATATGCTATGAGGCTGGTAAGTGAAATATTGCACCCTTGTCTATGTGTTAATGCGATTAAAACGGGAGCAGTGTCACAAAGTGTGTGTGAGTAACATAATCCGGTTAACATCAAGCAAACATATGGTCACAAACACTTCAATGATCTTTTACAGAAATGTGTTTTTTTGTTTCTGTCGGACCACGGTCCATTGAGAAGCTAAATGGTCCGTCTATCCAATGCTTTATGCAGAGATTCAAACATGAGTTGAACAGACGAGATCAGAGGATTGTCTAGACGGCATGATTGAGAGATTTCCGTCCAAATGCACACTCTAAAAAATGCTGGGTTAAAAACAACCCAAGTTGGGTTGAAAATGGACAAACCCCAGCATTTTTTAGAGTGCAAGTTCTGCTTCAACTGTAGTCTTTAAGAAGTACATCCCACTAGAAGTCAAAAGTAACCTGTGACTGTGTAAGCACTTTCAGCCCAGGTCTTTAAACACTTGGCTATATCACGGCATATCAAATAATAAGGTAGTCTTTCAGTCTGGATATTTCATGCGCAAGAACCGCTTTCCATGAATTCTGGATGACTGCTTACGGCTGCATCACTTTACACAAGGGATAGAAGTAGAGACGGGCTCCCCCAATTTGCATTTCTCATCAGGGTCAGAACCGCTTTAACATGCAGCAATTCTCTGATGTTGCTTTTGGTTCATAATAAAATGCATGAAACAGCAGTGAAGATACTGAATACTAAAACATCATTACAGCCACATTAGCCAATGCCACCAGAGAGACAAAGCTGACGAGAAATAACACTGCAGGATGGAAATTATAATAATGGATCAAGAAGAGATGCTGACAGTGTACTCTGTCCTCTGTCGGATCCTGAAGGTCGTGGCTGCCCTCAGACCCGTTTGGATACGCAACGTCAGTTTTTATGTGCCTTGTGACAGCATACATGTGTCTAGATTTTAAAACTCAGCAGTTTGCATAGCCTAAATGAAACTAAATAGTTGCCTTTTGTCAGGTGCGTAGGCTTTTCAAAAGGTTACTTTATAAATACTGTTATAATAACAATTCATGACATAGGCCAGGGGTGTCCCAACTCGGTCCTGGAGCGGGCCACTGTCCTGCAGAGTTAACACACGCCTAACAGGTTCTAGTAAGACCTGAATCAGGTGTTTTATTGGGGTTGGAGAGCTAAACTTTACCGGACAGCGGCCCTCCAGGAGCAGGATAGGACACCCCTGACTATACCCCTTGACTATAAACCAGGGTTAAAGTGTAAAATATTTGATGATGTTCCTAACAAGTAGCTAGCTAGCTAAAATACAGGTAGGCACTTGACCTTGAGACAGCCCTGAGCCAATGCTGTGAGTCTGAGGTCAGGGTCTGTTTGGACTTACAAATCGCTTCTTTTTTTATCCCCTAATAGCCTGTTAAAATTAGTATTTAAAATAAACCCGGATGATCTACTAAAGGCACACTGAATCCTAAATAATTTTTCTGTACGCATTATTTCGTATCCGTCATCTGCTGTGTCTGAATGGTCAAAACCCCTCTTCAATCCTTGCTATGGATGCGAAAAATGCAGAAAATCGAACCCGATCTTAATTTTTTTTATGACGATCGAAGGTTTGATGTGAACGTGATTGACACAACGTGAGGTCATGACAAGCAAGAAAAAACTAGTGGACTAAATTTTCCGCACGATTTAGCAAATCGAAAGAACTAAATAGTAAATCATGCGCACTTTTTTTTTCTTGCAAGTCATGTGCGGGGCTCCAGGATGAGGATTTCGGACCTTAATTACAATTAAAATTAGAAGTTTAGAATGCACACTCTATCGGCTAATATTGCCCACAACCCATTGCGTGTTGGATGAGGATTCGATTAGAACTACAAACACGGATAAAAAACTACAAACATGACGGATGTGCGAGCGATGGTTAGCGCTTTAGATAGCCTAAAGGGGTTGGGGTGAATAATTATCAGTATCTAACGACGAAAAAATATTGATTTAATATTATAGGCAATGCAACAGCATTGTAAACTTTTGTAATGATACGTTTGGCTATTGACTTTTAAATGCATCCTTCTATTTAAATTGCAAACACGTGAAGAGCTATAGCAGCATTTGGGATGGAGAATTAGGACGGCAAAAAAGCACTTCAGTCCGATTTGTGAACGAATTTATCGGCCCAGATTTGTGCACTGCTTCAAGTGATTCAAAATGTCCGATTTTTTACAGGCTTAACTGTAATTTGTATCGTTGTCCGTTCATTTTATAGATAAAATCGTCATATAGCTAATTTAACAATTTATTGATTATATTTATGTTTAATTTGTATTGTGAAATGAATGATTATCAATGTACCTAAATCATGTATCGTAAAACAAAAACAAACAAACAAATAAAAATCATTTGTAGCCAAATATGTTTTCTGCTGAGAAGTAAAATGACAATAACTGAAGTGCTTTGATTAGAGAGAGCGCGCGTTTGGCAGCCAGGCGGAGTCTCGGGAAACAGCGCATGTGGTCAGACCAGCCCCTGGGCGGAGGATCTGGAGATGAATGCCTTTGCTTGCGCTTTCCCAATCCGTTTTAACACACTCTAGTCCCGGGCAGAGACGTGCATGTGCTCGGGCAGTTAGTGGACTGTTGACGCCAGAGTTAAAGACTTCAGGGACGCTGGAGCCAGGACCGGAGAGAAGCGAACAGACAGCATCTGTCGTCTTTTATTCTCTTTAGTTTTTGAAAACAAGTGCAATCGGAAACAGTGAACGACACAGACATGTAAGATATCTATCGCATGCTTCAATCAGTTTCTGACTCACTTTTGGACTCTGGTTCTTCATGACAGCTGGACATAATGTTTCCTTTATGTTTACATTTCATATGGTCAGGGATAGATGACTAAATGTGTCAATTAACTTTTTAGGCTAAAATGTATGAATGCATTAGGAAAGTGTATATATTAGGCGCTTTACTATTTTAAAAGGCTCTGTGGTGTGACATTATATTTTAAAATGACAAATATCCCATTTAGTCTCTTTATATCTTAAAATGTATAATGCTGTGTATATATGTAGCTAGCCTACATCATGTTACACTATATGTATAACTAATGTATAGCTATATAAATATTATTAGATGTGAAAATGTAAAGTGTAAACACCCTCTTTATTCTATTTAAATGAGTGCTCTCAAACCGATTAATCGCATTCAAAATAAAAGTTTGTATTGACATATATCTGTGTGTGTGTGTGTGTGTGTACTGTGTATAATTATTATGTATATATAAATACACACATTCAGTTATATATTTTAGAAATATATATATATATATATATATATATATATATATATATATATATATATATATATATATATATATATATATATATATATATTAAAACATATTTTATATATAAATATAAAAAAATGTCCCTTAAATATATACATGAATGTGTGTGTATTTATGTTGGCCTATACATAATAGTTATACACAGTACACACATATATATTATGTAAACACAAACTTTTATTCATAATTTTAGATGCAATTAATCGCAATTGATCGTTTTGACTGCACTAAAATAAAAATCATAATCCAGGGTCTTAACAATATTTTATTACCTGTATATTGATATTGTATTTTTGTCTTATTTTGCACACTAATGCATTTAATAAGTCTGATCATTGGCTTCTTCTACCCCAGAAATTTTAGTAATGAGTAGAAATCATCTGTGACTGTAAAAGTTTATCAAAAATATATAATTTCTAGGGTTCTCAGAAGGAGAAGTCGTCATAGTTGGGTAAACATCTATAATGGTGAACGAGGATGATAGAAAATATATTTTGGTATGTGCTTTATGTGCTGTATAATGCATTATATATTGTCATAAGTTATTATAACCAAAGTTAAAATGCATTATAATATTCACATATTCCTTTTTACATCTGAAATTGGTTGTTTGTTGTGTTTTAATGGATTATGCCTTCTTAAAGTGTATAATAAATGTAGTTACAATTAATAATGAGATCACACAATGCATTATACGGTGCATTACAAGGCACAATTGATGCATTGAAAATACTTTTAAAATGCATTATATACAAAGGCTGTAAGTAAAGTGTTACCTATATTTTTATTTACCTATTATTTGTTAAATTACCTTTTATTTTCCCATTTGCTCCAATTGAAAAAGAAAATATCCATGATTGCATTTCCATGATTTTTCCCTCAGCTGTTGTACAGTGTACTTTACAAGTATTTATGTTTTTTGTAATTTACTTCCACGGTAATATAACACGTATATATCATTATAAATGTGTTGTTTTGTGTCTAATGTTTATCCATGTTTAAAGCGAACGCATTTCAGGAACTTTTATGCAATTTGATGTTGATTTGAGTTTAGTTGTCACCTCAGATTTATGATGTTTTCTTGACATTCCCACACTTTTGACTATTTCCCCAGGTGTAACCGAGCAGGAAGACATCGGGAGGATCTGGGCCAGTGGGCTTAGGAGCTCTGCATGCACACGACCCACAATCAGTGTCTTCTGCATCTGTATGAAAGCGCTTAGTTTGAGCTGAGCGAGATGGCATCCAGTCTCACATGTGCAGGTGTGGTATGGGCCCTGTTGTCCTTCCTTTGTGCCGCCACATCTTGCGTAGGCTTTTTCATGCCATACTGGCTGCTTGGGTCGCAGATGGGTAAGCCAGTTTCGTTCGGGACATTCCGCCGCTGTTCCTACCCCGTACGGGATGAGGCCCGTGGTGGGACGGTTATGTTGGAGCAATGTGGGCGCTATGCCTCCTTCCAGGGCATCCCGAGTCTGGAGTGGAGGATCTGCACGGTGGTGACGGGGACAGGCTGTGGACTTCTGCTCCTGGTGGCTCTCACAGCAATGATGGGATGCTGCGTTACGGATCTAATCTCTCGCACCATCGGACGAGTGGCCGGAGGGATACAGTTTGTCGGAGGTGAGTGCAATTAACCGGTCTTTGATTGAAGATTTAATGGATGCGGTAAATGGATAAATGGTTGGATGAATGTATGTGTAGTTGGCTGGATGTGTGGAGAGCAAGCGGCAACCTCCCGCGATCTCTCTTGAAGCCAATACGGAAGTAATGCAAACTGCAATTCCTCAACTGGCCACTAGAGCGGCTCCAGAAGGAGCAGAATCTCACTGAGCTCATGTTAAAATTCCCAACTTTACAGCAGAAAAAAACATGTTTACAGCCTGGTACAAATTGTGGTTTTGGTCTATACGGCTAATTTTTACCTTCATGAGATCTGTGAGGGGGTGAATTTTTTTATAACTCATTAGTTTACATTATATAAAGCCTTAAAGTTCTGCATAATTAAGGGCGTGGTTACAAGTGGATAGCCATTGATCTGCCGTCAATAGTCATTGCGTCAACTAAGCTCCACCCACATCCCGCCTTTTTGCCCATTTTCTGTAATCCGGGAGTGACACGCCATGACACGCTGCTAAAATGGCGACACCCAGCTCGTCTCTACTTTCCGCTTCAGAACGGCTTATTGGAATCCTATGGGTGACGTCACGGACACTACGCCCATATTTTTGTACAGTCTATGATGAAGAGATGATGGGCCGCTAGATGAATAATTGAATGAACAACTTTCATAGTTTTGAGTGGTAGAGTACTGACCATGATGATAGTGATTTTTTGAGTTTATCATTCTGTGTATAACTAAAATTGTATTAAATTAAAATGTTATAAAAAATAACAACATTTGGTAATATAATATGATAATTTGTGCTGTCAATAGATTAAAAAAACGAATTAATCGCAAGTGTGTGTGTGTCATAGTCAGGACATTCACAGTCAGCGAGTTCTCTTCTGTCTTTCTGAGCGTTGTGTGTGTTTGTGTGTGTGTCTTGGTCAGGACATTCTTAGTCAGTGAGTTTTCTGTCTTAAATGGCTTAAAAGCATTTGCATGAATAAGAGCATGATCATACAATGTAATGCTAGCCAAAGGATGACAGAAAAAATGGATTCTGTGTTTATTGCGTTAAATATTTTTAACGTGTTACACTGAAAAAATGTATTGCATGTGTTAACACACTAATTTTAAGAGCACTAAAAATATAATATAATATAATATAATGTTGTGTTGGTTGGATGGATGCATAGATGGGTTGTCAGAATGACGGATGAATGTTTCTGTCAGTGGATAGACAGTTGAAACATTGCAACTTTGCAAACACACTCTCGTTTGCCGTCTTCCTAGACGCAAGTACTTAACGACTCCTCAGCGGGAGCACATGACGACGACCGCATCCTCTTAGCGAAACTCGGTGTGCTTGTTTTTGACATTCGGTTGCTACGATTCGCGTCATCCTGTGAAGAGAGGAGCCTGTGACCTCTTGCTGATTTGGGCAAAGACACCAAACTTACATCCTGGTGAAAATCAGTTCTGAGTTTGTTTGGAAACCCAACAAATGGTGAAAAGCAAACAAGAGTTTCCTTTCATGTCTTTAGTGCTGTTCAGACGGGATTGGTTTTCTAAACGACGATCGAGTTACAGTTCTTAACACAGAATGTCTTATGATTTCATGAGGGGATATTTGGGAAAATTTGCTGTAAACATTATGTTTATAATTAAAAGCATAGTTCATTCAAAAATGAAACATTCATATCATCATTTACTTACCTTTATGTCTTTCCAAAACCTGTTTGACGAGCACAAGAGAAGATATTTTGAATTATGTATTTCTTTTGTCCATACAATCATGTCCATAGACTTTCATTTTATGAAAGAAGCATTCTTTAAAAGTCATACAGGTTTGAGCCGACATGAGGGTGAGTAAACATTAAACAATGACAGAATTTACATTTATCTGTTGCACTGTCCCTTTAAGGCAGGGGTCTCAAACTCAAATGACCTGGGGGACGCTGGAGGTAGACTCTGGGTCAGGCTGGGCCGCATCAAATTTTCCACAAAAAAAAAAGAAAGTACAACTGATCCAATCTTCTCAATCTTTATTATTAACAGTTCTTCAACATTAATGTTTCTTCTGAACATGAACATGGCTTCTCTTGCTTACTCGTGTTTTTGTTTAAATATTGCCAATATATTTTTGAGATTTTGTTATCCTTCATCCTTCGCACCTTTCTATTACCAACAGGTGTGTGATGGTAATTGTGTACTAATAAATATGGCCAATAGAAATTAAATCATTATGTAATACTGAAATAATAAATGTATTTATTTTTATTTAAAATAATAGACTATTTCAAAGCAAGGCCATAACCAGGTCAAACAGATCAGTGAACGAAATTCTAGATCTAATTCTAGTTGGGAAATAATAAATTTGGGACCATTTGCAAACAATATTTGCATTAATTGTCGTCAAATCCCTTACGAAACAAAAATATATTGCAATATATTTGAAAATATCATGCAATATATTCACATATATGGGATTTAATATTTATATTTTCCAATATATTGAAAGCGGCAATCATTTGTATACTTTGCAATATATTGCATGAATATATAATATATTTTATAATACCATCAATATATTATTCCATATATTTACAATATATTTCAAGAAAATATATTGGTAAATATATTTTCCTTTCCTAAGGGATATATTATTTGTCCCGAGGTTTTTCGCATGAGTGAATAAATACGCACATCCGCTGCTTATATTTGAGTTCCTCAGTGGTCTAATAGTAGACTTTTAGTAAATAGTCTCAAATGTTCAGAGTTTTAATCCGCTCATATAGTTTTCTTAATTAAATGTTCATCCGTGATTGTATATTAAGAGCATTTTGTTGCATTTTGTGTGCTTTTGTGTGTGTGCAATTTAGTTTTGTGATTTTACCGGAAAGAATAGTCTCTCTCCGCAATGGCATTACGCGATAGATTGACACGCTCGTCTGTGAAGACCAAGGGGGTAATCTAGCGCTCGGAAAGCGTTCCACCCCTAGGGGCTGCCATTGCTAACCAAGCCATCACCTGCTGTTAGCATCCCATTGACTCCCATTCATTTTTGAGTCACTTTGACAGTGAATAACTTTACATCTGAGACGTTTAAAGACTCCATTTGTCCATTGTTTATTTCTAAAGAAACACGACAATGTATAAAAGGCTCCATTACCTTGTATCTTACACTATCGCCCCGCAGAAGCTGTTTTTGTAAAAATAGGCTAACGATTGCGTCATAACCAACGCGACCCTGTCGCACAGTTGAGAAATTACCGTATAGACCTGAGGAGACGCTCGCAGGCAATCTTTAGCTGTCTATGAGGCAGTCGGGGGGACGTGGAGACATGTCCTGGAGACTAGTCTGATAAAGTCAAGGGGGAAGAATGGGGAGAAGCCCATAGTGAGCCAAAAGCAACGGGAGAAAATATTTAAACAACGTGATTCAGATTTCGCTTTCCACATCTACTAGAAGACTCACAGCTGTCAGACAGGAGGCTCACGTCACATCTACGTCGTCAAGCTCAGTCTGAGCCTGCGCAGTTCGCTCAGCCATCAGGAAGTGAGTGCCCCTAGGTTGACTTCATTATTTCGCCGTAGACGTCAATGGGGTCGCTGTGTCCATTTCTTTTACTGTCTATGGTGAAGACTGCAGGAGCATGTGCGCGAGCCAAAAGAGAATGTAAATCCCGCCTACTTTGATTTGATTGGCCATTTGAGCGCCGTTAAACCACAATCATTTCGACTGTCTGAACATGTCAATCATGCGGTGTCAACCAATTATACTGCATGAAAGAGGGCCGAGCTAACTCTCTCAAACACACACACACACAAAGTGAGGCATAAAGCGCGGCACATGCAACGACTCCGCCAAAAATGGTTTTCAGAGCAACGCGCGGGCCACACTCACACTAAACTTTGATGTCAAGTAGGGGGCCACAAAATATAATCTGAGTTTGAGACCCCTGCTTTAAGGGAAGGAAGTCGTACCTGATGCTTTTACTGCTGTGCCCTTTCAGATCAGTTTGTGATTGGAGCTTCTGTATTGCTTTTCATTTATTTCGCATGCAATACCAGCAGTACTTGAACCGCCAGCTGTTATTTTACCCAGATGGCAAACAGAAGTCAGCCGAAAGGTCTAAATTCATCATGAAGGTGCATCAGGCAGTGAAACGAGAAATTTAAGCTTTAGTTACGGCATTCACCAAAGGTCAAAGTAAATGAGGTGAAGAATAAATAATAAACCGTAATCGCACACATTCATATTCCTCTCCAGACGGTATTCGATTTCTCAGAGGAGTTAGCCAGAAAAACTTAAATTGCTCAGTAATTTATACAGAGGTTATATGAGGGAAAAACAAATTTGTTCAAACGTCTGTGAAGCACAAATTTACCTGACTTCCTTGGGGAGAACTAGTCCAGGGCAAATAGGCTTTTAATGG
The DNA here is from genome assembly GCF_024679245.1 of Pseudorasbora parva. NCBI lineage: Eukaryota > Metazoa > Chordata > Actinopteri > Cypriniformes > Gobionidae > Pseudorasbora > Pseudorasbora parva. The sequence continues at coordinate 3,000,385 of NC_090194.1, read as the reverse complement.
TCAAAGTGGATGTGGCTTGCTCACACACAGACAGAATAAATTGGTCCTTTTTACGAGCTCTTTATATTTGTGAGGCAGTAACTGAGCTGCTTATGAAGCGATTGGCCCTGTAATGAGCCGTATATGAGGGAAGCAGGCTCATGACTTACATCACCTGCTCTTCTTTTGACTTGCCTCAGAGCAGTGACTTTGCTCCATTTCAGTGCGATGGGAAATAATGAAGGTTGATAATACGTGACCTCTCTATGAGGGACCGTAGGCGACTGCTCTCTCTTTCATATCCTCTTCTCCTTCGTGCTCTCTTTACTTTCCACACACACTTTGATACGTACACCTGCTTGCTTTATGATGTTTTATTCATGGGCAACTAAATATTTCCTGTTTGCAGTTTTTCCTTGTCCTAGAAGGCTGTGGCTTGGCTTTGTTTTTATCATCACTTGATACTGTAAAGGCGATAGAGACTTGCTAACTCTGGGACGGATGCCAGATGCCATACTGGTGCGGCACATCTTCAGTTTGCCCCTTTTTTGGGTGGTAATGCTATTTATTAATATTCGTGCTGAATGAAGGTTCTCTCTAAAACATCTTGGGTTATTTTTTATACCCAAATCCTGGATTGAGCCTTTTGGGTCATTTTTGGGGGGGTTATTTTTTCAGGATTTTGGTAGTTTTTGTGTTACTCAGATCCTGGGTCAGACGTAACAACCCAGTGTTTGGGTAGTTTTTGTGTTACTCAGATCCCGAGTCAGACGTAACAACCCAGTGTTTGGGCAGTTTTTGTGTTACTCAGATCCTGGGTCAGACGTAACAACCCAGTGTTTGGGTAGTTTTGGTGTTACTCAGATCCTGGGTCAGACGTAACAACCCAGTGTTTGGGTAGTTTTTGTGTTACTCAGATCCTGGGTCAGACGTAACAACCCAGTGTTTGGGTAGTTTATGTGTTACTCAGATCCTGGGTCAGACGTAACAACCCAGTGTTTGGGTAGTTTATGTGTTACTCAGATCCTGGGTCAGACGTAACAACCCAGTGTTTGGGTAGTTTTTGTGTTACTCAGATCCTGGGTCAGACGTAACAACCCAGTGTTTGGGTAGTTTATGTGTTACTCAGATCCTGGGTCAGACGTAACAACCCAGTGTTTGGGTAGTTTTTGTGTTACTTAGATCCTGGGTCAGATGTAACAACCCAGTGTTTGGGTAGTTTTTGTGTTACTCAGATCCTGAGTCAGACGTGACAACCCAGTGTTTGGGCAGTTTTTGTGTTACTCAGATCCGGGGTCAGACGTGACAACCCAGTGTTTGGGTAGTTTATGTGTTACTCAGATCCTGGGTCAGACGTAACAACCCAGTGTTTGGGCAGTTTTTGTGTTACTCAGATCCTGAGTCAGACGTAACAACCCAGTGTTTGGGTAGTTTTTGTGTTACTCAGATCCGGGGTCAGACGTAACAACCCAGTGTTTGGGCAGTTTTTGTGTTACTCAGATCCTGAGTCAGACGTAACAACCCAGTGTTTGGGTAGTTTTTGTGTTACTCAGATCCTGGGTCAGACGTAACAACCCAGTGTTTGGGTAGTTTTTGTGTTACTCAGATCCGGGGTCAGACGTGACAACCCAGTGTTTGGGCAGTTTTTGTGTTACTCAGATCCGGGGTCAGACGTGACAACCCAGTGTTTGGGTAGTTTATGTGTTACTCAGATCCTGGGTCAGACGTAACAACCCAGTGTTTGGGCAGTTTTTGTGTTACTCAGATCCTGAGTCAGACGTAACAACCCAGTGTTTGGGTAGTTTTTGTGTTACTCAGATCCGGGGTCAGACGTAACAACCCAGTGTTTGGGCAGTTTTTGTGTTACTCAGATCCTGAGTCAGACGTAACAACCCAGTGTTTGGGTAGTTTTTGTGTTACTCAGATCCTGGGTCAGACGTAACAACCCAGTGTTTGGGTAGTTTTTGTGTTACTCAGATCCGGGGTCAGACGTGACAACCCAGTGTTTGGGTAGTTTTTGTGTTACTCAGATCCGGGGTCAGGCCTAAAAACCCAGTGCTGTTATGGTGGAAACGGGACAACAGAGACTGGT
>NC_090194.1:2768314-2993314 GCF_024679245.1 Pseudorasbora parva | reverse complement strand
CCATTTTGAGACGCAACTGAAACGATGTTGTCAAGCTTCCCGTCATTTCTGCGTTCAAATCGGTTCAAATGCAGCGCTGCCTTCCCGGAATGCTGTGCTGAAGAGTTGAAGTCGCTCGACGTCACCCATAGGAATAAAGTGGAGCGCGGCGCCGTTCACGGACGACTGTATCTGCAGCTGAGAGACTGTTTACAGCGTGCTCTAGTCACGCGCGCGCGCACCCTACCGGGAGAAGAGCCCGTACGGCCCATACAAGGACCTTCCGCTCTTATTAACGTCAAGTCGACCCATACTCGAAAAAAACTCGCCGAAACTTGTGAGAAACCGGAAGGAGTATTTTTGACACAGAAATACTCCATCAAATGTCCAACATTAGTTTTTGAAACTTTGTCTATGTTTAGGATGGGAATCCAAGTCTTTAACAGTGTAAAAAGCTCAGTATGCATGAAACAGCATTTCACCCCCCCTTTAAAAAGAAGACCACTAATTTCCGTGAATCAATTGATCCTGGCAGTATGACTAGCAGTATGTCTATGGTTCTGATCACACACACACACACACACACACACACACACACACACACACACACACACACACACACACACACACACACACACACACACACACACACACACACACACACACACAGACACAGCTTTACTGAGACTTGATGTGCTATAATTATAGCTGTGATATAATAATATTTGTGGTATTTTTGCTAGAATAATATGTATGGTGGCTCTGAGTTGTCAAAACGTCTCTCAAAATGCGCTTTTACGGATGTGAAAACACAGAAAATTCAACCTGTTCTGAATTTTTTTTGACGGACGAAAGTTTTCGGATGCAGGGTGCAAGCGTGATTGACATAACGTGAGGTCGAATTAATTTTTTTACGTGCATAAATTTCGCATGCGAATTACGGACTCAGTGTGCAAAGGCCTTTAGGCCGTGTGTCCACCAAAGCGTTTTTAGCCAGACGAAAACATATAGGCGCTCTGCTGAAAACGGCTCGCTGTCAGCGCTTGGGAGCATTTTGGCAGCATTTTTTTTCTTCAGTTGAGACTCTTGTTATGATACGGAAAATCCGAAGTGTTACTAATTTCACAGGTTGTTTGTTTCTGTATTGATTCTATATAAAATTGCAGATACAATATAAAGTATTTCCTCTGGCTCTTGTTTTAAATAATTTTGTTCCGTTATTATTGCTTATTGTCATCTGTTGACGTTGTATAAGCAGAATGTGGCGGTTGGTCTATGTAGTGTTTGTCCCGCCCCTCCTTCACTGTGATTGGACGGCTGGGTGAAAGGTGACAGTGATGAGCGCTGCGTTTTACTCAAAGTTGAACATTCTTCAACTCTCGGCGACCAGTTATAAACGCAGAGCGCTCAGTGCTTTAGCGTGAAATACTCGCTCAGCGCCTCGTTGCGCTCCAGGCGTTCTAAAAACGCGGCAATCCCATTGAAAACAATTGTAAACACCAGCCAGCTGCGTGAACATTTTTTTTGGTGGACACACGCACTAAGGGCCCTATTTTACCGATCTGAGCACATGGTCTAAAAGGTACAGCGCAATTGCACTTAGGGCATCTCAGAATCCACTTTTGCTAGTTTAATGACGGGAAAAATGGCTGGCGCGCCCAGCGTATGATCTAAAAGGGTCGTCCCTCGTCTCTTAATGAGTCATGGGTGTGTTTTGGGCGTAACGTGCAATAAGCCAATCAGAGTCTCATCTCCCTTTCCCTTTAAAAGCCAGTTGTGCTCGAGCCATGAGCGGATTCACTATTGACGTGAGGAGACTGAACGCTTCTCCAGAGAGGAATCCTTTTATTTTTAATATTTAAACGTGTGTGTGCAATAACCAGAGTGTATGCACGTTGTGCTCCGCCTATAGACTCATATTACTAATGTGTCTTTTAAAGGTGCACTATGGAGCTTTCCGTCCACTGGAGGGCGCCTATTCAAAACAAATCGTAGTTTGATGACGCAATGTGTGAGCGCAGCATCTTGGGAGATGTGGTCTTCTCATCACAGCCGGTGGAAAATAGGACTCGGGCAGAAATCACGTTCATGCATGCGGTTATTAACGTTACTGTAGTCTAAAGCAGAGCAGGACCGAGTGTTATGGACCTGAGCACAGCTGCTGGAGCGATTGTTAAACAAATACCCGCCTTGCGAATACCGGGACTTTTATTATGAAGGGACGGGACACATTCGACGAGTGCCTGCACAGATCCGCTCTTCCGGTTATGATTTTGAGGTAATGTAGCTCTGTTTATCATATTAGATACATTTAAGTGTGTTCAAAACGATGTTATGACGTTACTCCGTGCGTTCACTTGTTCACACTGCTAAGAGTAAAGCGCTCCTGCCAAATAAAAGCCGAAACCGAGGGTAGCGCAGATATGACGCCATTGACAGGCGACTCCCTCAAACGCAATGCTGCAACGTCCCGGTCCTTAGTTAAAATAGCAATTTTCTCACAATTTACAAATAGTTGGAAACTTCTGGGATATTGTAGGTACTCAACTGAACAAAATATATAACACTGGCCTAGTGGTTTTTGGATATTTTACTGCAAAAATACTACATAGTTCACCTTTAAATAACACAAAAAACAATAAAACCGTTGTGCAATATTGACTTTAGAGCAGGTTTGTGACGGTCAATGGCACTGTCGTTTTCAGTTCCTCAAAATAGCAACACATCAACAATGCTCCTGAACACACCTGGTTTTCAGACCAGACGCCCATGAGGTGAGAACACACACACACACACACACACACACACACTCTGATGGGTGAACAGATGCGCCAGCAAGAAAACACTTGTCACACCTTTGAGCCGGATGTATGATAGGGCATAGGGCTGTTTCTGTTCACAGAAATCAATGACAGTGGTAACAAATATAGTCTTGTAAACCTGACACCGATGGGTGTAGCACATTATGATTGCAGGATGAATTTCAATCCACATTTCATCCTTTCTAATAGAAATCTCACACGGCCAGCCATTTTTCACCCCAAAATCAAAGATATTTTATTATTATAAGGATGATGAAACCTATATTTAAATCCAGTAATATTTTTTGCACTGTGATGTAATTTGAATGGCTATTAAGCACATTTTCTTTGCTTTAATGCCTCCTGTATGCATTTCATTATTTTAAATAGTGCATATAACATGTTTATTGAATGACTGCATAATGTATTATTAAACATGACGATACTCTTTGCTGTAATTCTGTTAAGTTAAAAATACTTGGGGAAAAAACTGCATGAATTACAGGTAGAACAACAAAAACAATGATGTGAAATATTTTACTATTTACTTTTTTGTAACACGTTCACAAAAAATAAAAAAGGTAATTATATTTATAAAATTATATTTTAAAATGTTTTATTTTGTGGTGGAGACAAGCTTTCATAGTTTATTGAGGCAAAAGTCGTAGTTAATAGTGAATATGTGTAAGTATTTTAGAGCCTGAATCTATGTTTACAATAACCATGGTATAAATATTAGCACAAGAGAAATGTAACGCATAATGTAAAGCAGTTATTTTTTTAACATATTACTTTTTAAAAGTAACTTTTCACAACACTGGATATCAAAATGCAATTTTATGGCATTACCTGTCCCAGTGCTGGCATGTAATTTCCCATCGGAAAGTGCAAATATAGGGATATTTTATTATTTAGAAAATAAAAATGGGTCATTATACAAGATGTGCAATAACAATTCCACTTGCCATTCTCTATTCTTTCTTGTTATTTGAGTCACACACATAATTGAAGGCAGATTTAGGAGAGATCAATGATGATAAAATCTCTCTAGATTCCAGAGCAAACAATGTGAGAGCAGCAGGGCACCATCAGTCGGCCAATCTCAACTTTTATAAAGAAACCCACACGGTTTACAAGAAATGATTCCTCCGTGACTCCTTAAGGAAACGACTCTGAATCCATTCCAATGGGTTGCAACATTGGCCCCCTTGACAAAACGGTACACAGCTGTAAGGATATGTAGGTCATGGCTTTGACTGGTTTTCGCATGTTTACATTCTTGTAAGAAAAGTGGCGTGCTGCATGACTACATTTTCAGCTCCACAAAATCTTTGCCTTTGATTTGCACTAGACTGGCACGATAGGTGCTTTCTTTGCTCACTTTGCTCATTGTAGCAAAGAATTTTGTGCTTGAGATCAAAGATTTTTTTGGATCCTTGTTTTTGTGAGTTGTCAATACCAATTTAAAATTGAATTGAATAAAAAGGTTGTTTTTATTTTAGTATTGATATTCAGTCATTTACTAAATGTGACCTATGCTGGCAAAATTAGTGGCAATGAGCAAATTTTCCAAAATAAAATTCTCTATTAAAAAAACCTTAAAAATTATTTATGATTTGTTTGAATCAGACAAAAAAAAAATGATTAAGATACACCTTGAAGTCAAGAGAGTCAGCAAAGTGCATTTAGAAAAAAAACAAGTTTTCTGAAGGCTCCAAAACAAAATCATCAGCAGCCATACCGTAAAATCCCTGGTTCCCTTTCGTTCAGTCACTCCGACGATCTCGAAGATGATTGGCTTCTAGGCGAAACCCCAATTCGTCAGTCACTGACGTTACGTCTCCGTTCACTCCTCAGGGAACGAGGGTTACATACGTAACCGAGACATTATAACACCACATTTGACACACACCAAGTCAACACCAAATATCTATAGGAATGTATATATATTCAACTTTTTTCTCCATGATACCCCAATTGTTTGATTAACATTAATGACACAGACAGCTTGTATTCAGATCTACTGTAACGCACGGATCCAATATAATGCTACACATCAGATGTTTTCCCCAACAGTTAACCGGACGTTCACATAAAGGGACAGTTCACCCAAAAATTAAAATGTGATGTTTATCTGCTGACCCCCAGTGCATCCCACATGTAGGTGTGTTTGTTTCTTCAGTTGAACACAAATGAAGATTTTAAACTCCAAACGTTGCAGTCTGTCAGTCGTATAATGCGTGTGAATGGCAACACATGAGAGTATGATGCTGCGTTCACACTGGACACGAATGATGAGATTCGCGAGAGTGATTTACATGTTAAGTCAATGCAGAGACGCGAATAGGCATTCTGTGGCGCGATTCGCGTGAATGACGCGGCAAGAATCACACGAATTGAGTGTTTTGAACGTGTGATTCGCACAAATTGTGCGAAACACGCGAATCGATCAAATTGAAACATCTGAACTTTGGAGGATATTCGTGCCTCGTTAACCAATGAAGAGACTGTTGCTGACAGCACTGCTGTCACGTGTTATTGTGTCACAAAATGTAGTTTTATGAGTTTTTCAGGCGAGAATGTAGTTTGCCGTTTAAAGCTCAAATATGTGGTTTATTTATTAAGAGAGCTCCTATTTGAAAATTTGATCTGCCATTTTCGGAGTTGTAAGACCCAGGCGATCAGCGGCGCTCAGCGCTCATCAACCCCGGTGAGAGTAGCCTTAACTCTGATAGTCACTGCCGCTGTCTGGCAGAAGCCCCTCCCATGACGCGAATTTGTGTCTGTTTTGTAGTGAATCTCACACACACGAATGAAGTGAATTTCATGCGCGAATGAAGCGAATGGATTTAAAATGTTCACGCGTCCAACTTTGCACGAATAGCGCAATTTATTCACGTCATTCGAGTCCGGTGTGAACGCAGCATGAGAACTATGAGAGTTAAAAAAACATACACATGCAAATCCATATTAAATCCTGCAGCTTGTGTCGACACATTGATGTCCTAAGAGAAACCGTACAGTAATTATATTACATTTTTTTACTCTAATACGGCACTATGTCCAACAGCCGTCAGCACACGATCGCTTCCGGTAAGTGAGGTCAATGCACACAATATGCCATAGTTTACGCAAGCGGCGGAAGTGATCTCTCGTGCATATCTCAGATCGTGTACATTGACCTCTCTTAGCAGAAGTGATCGTGTGCTGAAGACTGTTCAGATGGATAGTTTCCTGTCTTAAGACATCAATGTTTCATCACGAGCCGCAGGGTTTAATATGGATTTGTATGTGCATGTTTTTTTAACTCTCATAGTTCTCATACTCCCATGTGTTGCCATTCACACGCATTATACGACTGGCACACAGCAACGGTTGAGTTAAAAATCTTCATTAATGTTCTACTGAAGAAACAAACAAACCTACGTGTTGGATGCCCTGGGGGTCTTAATTTAAGACTTTAAAGATAATGTTTGTGTGAATACTTGCCAAGACCTTTTGAAAATTATGAAAATGCTGTAATTCTGTGTATGTGTGTATATCGGGATCGGCGTCTGTGCTCACACAGTCAGCGCGAGTGAGATCGTTTTCATGGACAAAGGAAAGGTACTCCTCCCAGAAAACGTACAAATAAAGAAACTTTTAGATGTTGAATTGCTATCTGGAGCATTGGGATCACTAGACGAGGGCCTAATGAACTAATTATTGTAAAAACCTCAAAATCAACATCTTTCACTTGTTTTGCCTGTAGCTCAAAATTATCCTGCGCGTATTCAGACTCAATTTGGCAGCACGGGATACATATATGATGTAAAGTATTGCATAAAATGCAGACAAAGTGATATGAGAATATTATTGCGTATATTGTTTAGATGACGAGAATGGGTTTGTTGAATATAAAGAGCTTTGTGTTCCCATTGTTTTGAGCATCTGTTGGCCAGATAAACTGGAGTCATGCGGACACGTGCTGGAAGGAGAGCTTTCATTCATGAATTATTCATTGAAACTTAACTGGCTAAAAAAAATCTGCCTTCAAATCCAGTATGATATTTTAGCTTTGAGGCATAAATCTTGAAACCAGCTCACATAATTGAGGAAGGCAGTGATTCACAAGAGAGAGGGAGACGTTCAAATCCTCAGATGCTCAGAATAGCATATGTGAGTGTGTGGGTGAGTGTGTGAGCGCTCGTATGAAAAAGCGTCCTGATACTTTTCATATTTGCCCGTCTGCAATGTCCTCCGTCTTCTTCAGCGTCCCTTCAAAATAGTATTTAGCACTCCTTCATCCTTTATCATCTGACAAAACTATGAGCAATATGAGTCATTGGTCAATATTTGACCAGGACACTCCTGTAAAAAAGATTTTTAATCTCAGAGATTGTCCTGGTTAAATAAAGGTAAAATTAGACATTGGTCTTTTGTTTTGGTTAAGAGAATAGTTTACAAAAGAAATTATTATAATTTACTTATCATTTGATGTTGTTTTAAACATGTTTGACTTCCACAGAACACGCACACACACACACACACACACACACACACACACACACTGAAAATTAAGGATCGTTCTTTTCCAATCAATGAGGACTAAGGTTTTAAATCTTCAAAAAATATGTGAAATAGTTCATTCCATATCATATAATAGCTTTCGACTGAAATCTACATCATTATTCATTGATAATCATCCCCTCCAGTGAGCTTTGACTGGATCATTGAGTCAGTGAGTTGAATCTGAGAATTTGATTCTTCAACATGATTCAGATTTCTTTTGTGAAATGGATGATCTGATTCATCTAAAGTCACCTAAAATAGATCATTAAAGCGATAGTTCACCCAAAAAAGTATTATTATCACATGATTTACTTACCCTTAAGCCATCCTAGGTGTATATGACTTTCTTCTTTCAGACGAACACAATCGGAGATATATTAAATAATATCCTGGCTCTTCCCAGCTCTATAATGGCAGTGAATAGACAAAGACAATATTGTGAAGCCCAAAAAATAGCATCCATCCATCATAAAAGATATCCACACGTCTAATTAAGGCTTTTATAAACTCCATAAACTATAATAACTAGCTTCTGACCGATTCACTCATCCACTATTCGCTGTCATTATAAAACATGGGACATTTATCACAACTCTGATTGTGTTCGTCTGAAAACGGATGGCTTAAGGGGGAATAAATCATGGGATGATTTTCATTATTAGGTGAACTATCCCTCACTGTAAACCCAAATAATTTGGCAAAACTCAGTCTGTTACATTTAACTTTTTAAGTTAAGAATGTGCAGATTTTTATTTTGTAATCTTCCTTTAAGGTTAAAACATACTGGGAAATAGAAAGTTTCAGTTTAGTCCAGTTTCAGTTCAATTTAAGTTTTTCATAATATATAAATAAAATCAAAATGAAGTGGTTTAGCTTAAAGCAAGCAAAATTATCTGACAATGGGGTAAGAAAAATATGAAGTGTCCCAAACATGAACAAGATTATTTTTCTTTCCCCTTTGGCAGATAATTTAAGCAAAACAATTTCATTTTGATTTTATTTTTTCAGAAAAAAGTATGTAATTTTACTAAATGTATCTTGATTTAAGAATTTGTAGATATTTAGTCTGGATACAGGTCCAAAATACTAAACAAGTTAAGCATTTATTTGCAGTGAAAGAAAGAAAAAACTCAAAACGATGAAACGATAACTTAAAATGTGTCGGTTTTGAGAACTCAAAAGTAAAAGAAAGTTCTAAATACTCATAAAAGTTAATTTAACTCATTTGTTTAATTTGAGTTGGCTCTACTCAAACCAATTCATTGTTTTGAGCTTTAGGGTTTACAGTGCTTTAATACATCCTTTTGTAAAATAATTGAGATATTTATGGCTTGGTATGCCGCTGTGTTGAAACAATGGGTGTGTTTACATGCACGTTCTTAAGCCGATTATGCCTAATAAGCCGACAATGAACATCGTCATGTAAACGCTGTAACCCGTCTTCTTTTATCGGGGTAAGGTCATAAACGGCGTAAGCATAAACCGGTCGACACAGGGAGTTTTTTGCCTCTTACCTCGATTTCGCGCTGCATGTAAACGCATTAACCTGCTTTCTGTCGGCTTATTGAAGTGCGCATGTGTGATAGGTGACAAAAGCGGCAAATTTAGAGCAGATTTAAACGCATCCAGACAGAGCGAGCTAGCGTTTTGCATTCAATAAGGACATATATCACAAACGCAGTCTCGTTTAAGACTAGGGTTGGGAATTGTGAGAAATTTTCCGGTTCCGGTTCCGATTCCGCCTAACGATTCCGGTTCCGATTCCGGTTCCATTAAAATTATTAAACAAATAGTGGTAAAGGAAAAAGGCACAATACGCAACTTTAAACAATCCTTTTTTGTGTTTATTACTTGCTCTCAAATGAATTTACAGGTTGGCAATGTCAAAAAAAAAGTCCTGTACTATGCATATATTACAGGATTAATCGAGCCATATGGAATTTATGGAAATTAAAATAAACATGTTCAAATTTACACCTCTGAAATAGTCGTATTACATTTTCTCTCTCTGTTTTAGGGATGTTAACCGATGACCGTTTGACCGATGGTTGACCGTATCAACGTTAACCAATCAAAGTTGTCGGTTAAAAAAAAAAAGTGATCTCTAAATTAGGCTATTATAGACAGTGGACTAAACGCTACTACAGTTAGCCGTCTCATTACAAAATCTTTTTGTGTGAAGTGAACAAATCCCTCGCACTCAATTTTTCATAACTCCCCTGTTTGTACTTAATAAACCAATAAAAACATTTGGCGCGAGGTCACGGCGTTTGGGTTTGCGCGCTCACAAGGTTTGCAAAAAGTAAACCGGCTAAAATACTCGAGGTTAGAGTCAGGGCAGACGACAGTATGAAGCGTCATTCCGCTTAAGATGGGCTTACATTTGGAAATATAACTTATTACATCTACATTTCAGTGGTAACACATAATGTGTTGATCGTCTTTCTTTATTATTGTTAGCACTACCTCAAACTAAAGCGGCGTCTCTTCAGAGCTGTCATTTTCTTAAATGAGCCGCGGCAATGTTTCAAATGAGCTTCTAACGCTAGACAAACGCCTTTATTTTCAACGCGATCAGCTTGTACCCAAACCATTTCGAAACTAATGAGCCATTGTCCTCGGATTACAAACAAGCTCCTCGGCGCCGCGTTTGCGGGACTCGCGCTGTGGGGGATTTTAAAAAAGTGACGTGAGGGGAAGGGAGGCGGCAGCGCTAAGACAGTGTGTGTGTGTGTGTGTGTGTGTGTGTGTGTGTGTGTGTGTGTGTGTGTGTGAGAGAGAGAGAGAGAGAGAGAGAGAGAGAGTGAGAGAGAGAGAGAGAGCGGGAGCACGGCTCGCAGCTATGCTCCCAGCGCTTCGCACACACATTGCACCAGAACCGTTTAGAGAACCGACTCTCAGGAATTTCGTGCGGTTCCGGTATTTTTCAAAAATCAGTATCGGTTCTGCATAAGAACCGGTTCTCGGTTCCCAACCCTATTTAAGACCCAGAACATTGTAAAGATGTGTTCTCATCTCATGCAGCAGAAGTAGGAGAGGTTCAGTCGAAACGCTGCATAACTGTGTAAGGGTTAATATGAGCCGTAAATCTCCAGCTGACACGGTGCACGCTTTATTTAACATCACAACTGGCATAACATTTGAAAAACTCAGTGTCAGATATACGGACATTATTATTTTTGACGGCACTACAAGGAAATAACCCTATAAATAGTCATGTAAACGCGGTTTACTTGCGTTGTCCGTTTACTGGTTTGCATGTAAAAGGGGAAAACTGGTTATTTCAATAAGCTGATATTTTGGAGTTATCAGCCCACTGGTGTGCATGTAAACGAACCCAATGACATTTTTCAAAAAGAAAGAAAGTAATACAGGTTTGGAATTACATGAGGGTGAGGGGAGATGAATTTTCATTTTTGGCTGAAATATCGCTTTAATTTAGTTTTTTCTATCCAGAAGGGCAAGAGCTAGACTTTATTAACTTTTTCACAAATACGCACACGCACACTTGAACAAAGCCAACTTTCTATGGATAAGTGAACAAAGGATCCTCTGTGTTGAAGAACTTTGAGAAGTTGCATGGCGATCTTGGCTCAGTCCACTTCCAGCGCTGCGTGGTCCCTCTCCGGCCCTCAGATTGGAATGCAGGTCTGCATTCTCCTTTGGGCAATCATGCTGGAATGTTCCAGGCTTCCAGATGGTCCTCTAAGGTCCTCGACTGTGGCAGCAGAGACATTCTTTGGCTACAGTAAAGGAGGAAATAAATGGGTTTCTCTCCGAACTCAGGGGCCGATCCAAAAGTCTGGCAGAGGGAGATTTTTTGTGTGTGGATAAAGCAGACGAGAAGAAAGGTTTGGATTCACACAGATGGCACATTTTGAAGGAAGCTCAGTAAGGGTTTTCATCTCTTGCAACCTGAATGTGTTATCTCTGAGGAACCATTAGAGCCTTGATGGATTTTTTTACTGCTTTCTTGAGTTTGACTTTTTTTTGTCCACAGCACTGTAACCTGCGGTTTCTGTTGAAGCCGATTTAGTGAAATTTTAAAATTCGTCATATACCTCTTGACTCTCTTTCTTCCAAAGAATAGAGAACAGAGAATGTGCCCTTTTTATACAGTTACAGCGAATGAGGACTGGAGCTTTCAACCTTCAAAAAGGATACAGAAGCACCAAAACATATCATAAATATATCATAAATGTGCTCCATATGATTTATTTACTATATACTGCAAATCATCAGAAGCCATACGATATCTTTGTGTGATGACTGCCTTTATCATACGGTGTTTTTTTTGTCTATTTGTGAAAATAGAGAAGAAGATATTTAAACAATTTCCTTTCATTCTACTGTTCCAGTTTGTCATGAACTGCATTGTTTTATTGTTTTATAATGTTTCCTGAGGCGTAATGTTAGTATGATTTTTACATTCAAAATTATCATCATTAAGGAATAAAAGGCATTTTACCCTGATTTTAGCCATTCTGTTTGAATGCTCTGTTTGAAGGGGCGTGTCTCATGTGAGACCCCACTGCTGTGATTGGCTGCTTTGAGACCTCAGTGTAAACGCCCACTGCTGTGACTGGCTGCTGTAAGACCTCAGTGTAAAACGCCCACTGCTGTGATTGGCTGACATCTTTGTATATGAAATTTTTGTCTCGAAAAATGGGGGGGGGGGCACTTTCATCCCTGTCCGGGGGGAGGGATTCGAGGGCCAAGTTCGAGCTCGAATCCCTCCCCCCGGACAGCACCCCAAATACGCATTTATTTATGTAAGTGTGAACTCGTGAAACGGTTCTAGTGACGTCATCACAGCAGGAAGTGCTGCGGTGTAGTCCAAACCGGCCGTTCACTGTAGGCTTTGAAAGGGAACTTCTGTTTAATAAAATATCTCGCTTGGCATTAAACTTTGAGCTTTATAATTGTACAGGTATTATTTATGCTCTAACAGCAACATTACACACTAACTAAAGTTTGAAAGATGGGATCGTGAAGAACAGGACCTTTAAAATGATTTCTGAAGGATTTTATGACTCTGAAGTAAATATTCAGCTTTGACATCACAGGAAACCTCTTTCAAAAACATTTTTAAAACCAAACTTCTGAACAGTAGCATGTGTTACCCAGATGAAAGAAAGTCATAAAGGTTTGGAACAACATAAGGGTGAGTAAATAATAAAAGAACTGTAATGTTTCAGTGAATTGTTCCTTCAAAAAGGAACTTGGCTTATATAATTTTAAATAGCTAGCATATTATGTTTCTCTAACATAACTCCAGCATTCTTAATTAATTCCCTGCCTCACATTGACATTGTACAGTTTTCCCTGCAGTGTGATTTAAAAAGGAACAGGCTCTTGGAACAATCTTGCATTTATGTTCATGAAGACATTCCCAGCTGTTGGCTGTTATGATGGTAAATGAAATTGTGAACTTTCTCATCTTTGTGTTCTTTTCTCTCACCATCCCATGCCTTCCTCATTCTGACTGAAATAAGAGTTATGGTCTGTGTAAGTCTGTGGTGGTCTATAATGGTGTGTGATGACAGCGCGGCTTTACATCATGTGCACGAGGCTGATAGCAGCGGCTGGCCGCCCGCTTGAGCCCGGCTCAGGACTGTCAATCACGTCGGGGATTGAGTGCCAAGTTTTATGATGGAACTCGTGTACGGGTGGACCCTTCGGTCTAGGCAGCTACTCGTCACAACTACTTTTTTTAAAAGATATTTCACCCACAAATCTAAATTCTGTGTTCATTTACTGTCTTTCCGAAGCTTTTTTCTTCTGTGGAACACAAAATATGTTCAGCAGAATTTTAAAAGTTCAGACAAGTTGGCGCAATAATAATTTAGTTTTATTTGAGGTGCCGTCCCATTTTAGAATATGACATTTAGATTTTTAATTGTGTATTTTCGCATTTATATGAAACGAAAGCTAATTTTATACGCATCTTTAGAAAATACACATTTATTTATTATTTCTTATATTTCTGTAATTACACGTGATTAAAAACATTGGAGTTTTTAATATTTTGATATTGTAATAATTTGACAGTTACTCTCCAAATATATATATATATATATATATATATATATATATATATATATATATATATATATCCAAATCTTCAAAGCATAAACAAATATATTAATAAAATACAAAATCTAAAATAAATATACTAATTAAAAATGTTTTTTACAAAATATATCTTAGATATTATCTAGTTATCTAGATATAGATTTATGTTATTTTACTCTAATGCTCCTCATTGGTCTAGCTCAAAGGTTAAACCTAAAGACGGTCGGGGGGTAGCTGGAGTGAAGGGGTCGTTTGGAGATCGTTGACCCTTTATTGCCTTCTCACACGTTACTGCACTCTAATAAATGCTGGGTTAAAAACAACCCAAGTTGGGTTGAAAAGGGACAAACCCAGAAATTGGGTTGTTTGAACCCCTTAAATAGACCCATTCAAACAACCCAATTTCTGGGTTTGTCCATTTTCAACCTAACTTGGGTTGTTTTTTGCATTTTTTTGAGTGTGTCATGGTATTATACAGTCATGCTTTGTCTGTCTTTTGGTAAAAGCGTTTTCAGATGTTTTTGAGATTGTTCAAAGGACAGGTCAGGTCAGGTTTGACTGTGACTGTACCACAGGATCCCTAAATTAGCGCCCGTGGTTTTTCCTCAAATTTACTTAACCATTTTATTTTACAGGTCCCTTTTTGTGTCCACGCTTTGCTGGCACCGTCTCATGCTGACTTTAACAAACAGCAGCTAATTCTTTATGAAAGCTGCCAAATAAAGCCAGTCGTCCATGGAAAATTCCCTCTGTAACAGCAGGTCCGAATCTGTGCAGGTCTGTCTCTGTTTTCACAGTGTTGGGTTGTGATAAGACAAGACTGCACATAAACATCCACCTGCCAACCCACATATAGATACAACAGGATGTCAGAATGGACGTAATTGCTATGAAGAGCTCCAGATTGCTAAGTATGTGAGTTCTGGAACTCTCTGTCTACATTCTGACCAGTTGACTTGGCAACCCAAAAGTCAGCAACGATAACCCTTCATCCCTGGCAGGCCACTTCACAGACTGCGCTCTGGTAATTGAGATGTAATATGCCTAGTGCAGTTATATATAGATTGAAAAGTCAGATGAGGAGAAGACGAGCTTTTAATGTGCCAGGACTTACTCCTTTAGTGGTTTACAAACATTCTACTGCCCAAGCACTTACTTTCTTTACTTCTGACAGATGGCTGTATTTGTTTTCACTAGTTTTGCAAGGTCTTCATATAAAGCAATGAATTACAAAAGGTCAGTGCTACAATCTAATGATGCTCCATTTTTAAAATTCATGCAGATAATAACTTTCTGGCCAATATTAAAAGTTGGTACTATTTGATTAAACAAGTAAATAATAAAAGATTGAAAACTAGTGTTATCAAATTGATTAATCGCATGTAATATAAAAGTTTGTTTATATACACTATGTTGCCAAAAGTATTGGGACACCCCTCCAAATCATTGAGTTCAGGAGTTCAATCACTTCATGGCCACAGGTGTAAATTAAGCAGTAGCTCCAGACCTCCAAACCTCTGTGGCCTTCAGATGAGCTCAAGAACAGTGTGTAGAGAGCTTCATGGAATGGGTTTCCATGGCCGAGCAGCTCATCCAAGCCTTACATTAGCAAGCGTGGGATGCAGTGGAGTAAAGCACGTCGGCACTGGACTCTAGAGCAGTGAGACGTGTTCTCTGAGTGACCAATCACGCTTCAGTCTGACAATCCCATGGACGAGTCTGGGTTTGGCGGTTGCCAGGAGAACGGGACTTGCCTGACTGCATTGTGCCCAGTGTAAAGTTTGGTGGAGGGAGGATTATGGTGTAGGGTTGTTTTTCAGGGCTTGGGCCTTTGAAAGTAACTCTTAATGCTTCAGCATACCAAGACATTTTGGATAATTCTATCCTCCTAACTTTGTGGGCACAGTTTGGGGACGGCCCCTTCCTGTTCCAACATGACTGCGCTCCAGTGCACAAAGCGTCGGTCCATAAAGACATGGATGAGTGAGTTTGGTGTGGAGCAACTTGACTGGCCTGCACAGAGTCCTGAGCTCAACCCGATAGAACAGCTTTGGGATGAATTAGAGCGGAGACTGAGAGCCAGGCCTTCTCGTCCAACATCAGTGCCTGACCTCACAAATGAGCTTCTAGAAGAATGGCCAAAAATCCCCCTAACACACTCCTAAACCTTGAGGAAAGCCTTCCCAGAAGAGCTGAAGCTGTTAGAGCTGCAAAGGGTGGGCCGACTCCATATTAAACCCTACGGATTAAGAATGGGATGTCATTGAAGTTCATGTGCATGTAAAGGCAGGGGTCCCAAAACTTTTGGCAATATAATGTATGTGCGTCTAATATGTATGTACATACCTAGTCACTTTCACACACAGCCTTAAACTAGAGTGTCCTGGATGGTTTCTAGGGCATTTCTAATATGGTTGCTATGGGGTTTTGTATGGTTGCTAGGGTATTTAATGACTTAAGTCAAAAGTGCCCACCCATGATACTCTGTATGGCTCAGGTGCCTCATTGAATGTGACCTTTTTTTGTCCACCACATAAAAATAAATCCAGTAATTAGACATACAAATGCTTTTATTCATGTTTTATCTTGATTTTCTTCCTCTAATAATCTGCCGCCATCTCATTCTCTGAACTCTTTTTGGCAAGCTTTATGACAGTTTTTGTTCTTGGTTCGATAGACCTCCTGTGCATGATTTGAAAGCTATTGATTTATTGTGTGCTTTAATTATATTTTTTAGAAAGTAAATGCAAAAAACATCTCACTTCAGTTTTTCTTCAACCTCGGGAGGTGATATTGGATTTGAATCACTGCAAAAGACAGACTGCATTGGTAATGCAATACTTAAATTGATTTCTTTAGGAGAGAAGTAGAAGACGGACAGGAGTAGTAGAGAGTAATCAGAAGAATAGCATTCTTCAGTGTGAAACAAGGGCCAGCGGTTTAACATGTGACATATTTAGAAGTTCTAGAATGGACAAGCCATCCAGTTTATGCTCAAGCCCACAGAGTAAGAGGACATTATTCATCTCAGTCTATTCAAAGCTCTGACTCTGGGTTTTGTCTCAGCCCAATGAATCTATAATACACTAGAACACATTTAGACATTTTTTTTATAGAAACTAAGCAGTGTTGATGACTTTATAAAGTGTTTGCACTGTAAAAAAAAGGACAGTTAACAACCGGCAGCTGTGGTTGTCATACATTTACTGTAAAAAATATGTTTTTTAGGTTTTTAAAGATTTTAGGTTTTTTACATATTTATCTTAAATCACTGGTTTAATTTACTAACATATAGACAAAGAACATTTGACTGTACATGAATCATTACATATCAGAAATCACTGGTCTCAGATCAGGCTTTAGAATCAACAAGGTTACTTTCATGTGGCTTTACTGTCGAGTTCATATCGTAAAAGTCTGTTTGTAAAACCAACCGTCTCCATTGACTTTCTATTGCAGAAAAAACCCAGGAACAAAAACCCAGAAGTGTTTATAAGCTGTTGACCCCAAAAACAAACGTTAAAGGACACAAAAGTGCATACATGCAATAGAGACGGAGCGCGTCATGCTATATTACACTGAGAACTACGCCCACTAGAGGAGAAAGTAATCAGCGACAGGAAATATAATATATAAAACTGACATATGGATATTTTACCAAATGTTTACTGCACACGTAGGCATACTGAGGCACACTGAGTGTTCGGATCCCAAAACTGACCCATTCTTCCTGCTAAAGCTTCACGTCTTATTGCCTGTGTCCACTTTTGTCTCGTTAAACGCTCATTTTTTGGGGTTGACAGCTTATAAAAACTTAGTTCTGTTTTTAGCTTGTTTACACACTCACATATCAGCTTTTAGATATTGTTCTGTTTTTTTGTTATAATTAAGAAAGACGAGGCGACCGCTTTACACAATACAAAATCGATGGAGAGTGTTGGATTCCCCCCCCCCCCCGGTGTGGGCGTGGCCTAAATACGCTCTGTCTCTATTTAGGCATATGTGCAATCACTCAGAGACCGCCTGAACAAGGGGACTCGGCCCGACTGCAAACGATCTCTGGGGCGGTTCACTTGAGGTGTGAAAGCAATCTGATCCAACAGACCAACAAACCATGGTATAACAATTCATAGGAAAACTCTGACCAATAAGAGGACAGTTGTACTCGCATGTGACTTGCGTGAACACCTTTTGGTACGCTTAGAAAGGTTGCCTTGTGAAAGCGAACCGTAACCAAGAAGAAAATGCAACATTGTAACATATTGAGTCCCCGCTTTCGGAACAAAACAAATGATCTATTGGTGTGAAAACACCCTAAGTCACAGTCACCTTCTCAAGCTGAAGAAAAGGACACAGTATTGATCATGACGGGACACAGATCAATAGGAAGATAATCACTCTTGACCCCAGTGCCACTGTGACCTGTAGGAGGGCATGCACGGTTCTTTGTGCTGATAAAAATGTATAGAGACGTAAGTAAAGAGTGGCTTTGTTTGCTTGATTTATTTTGTGTGTTCTGGAGCAGGGAAAGTATCATAGTCTCGGGGGGGACGAAAAGTCATAGTCTGTTCTTTGAACCCCTGGTTCAGCTGTCACAGCACAATGTGACAGTCTAGCCCGGCAGCGTAGGACAACCTGTGATGGACGAGTTTTTACACACACACACACACACACACACACACACACACACACACACACACACACACACACACACACACACACATACACACACACACACACACACACACACACACACACACACACACACACACACACACACACACACACACACGCACGCACACCAATTCCTCACATGAGCAGTGGACTATAAACTACAGATTTAATTTTCTAGTTGGCAGTCTTTCCATGATTTGTAACCAGGGTTTTCTGTCATTAGGAGTGTGCACATGTTGCATCATTTTAGTGGTGCATGCTTGGACTTATTGCTCATATTCATGGTTAGGGATTTTATTTCAATTTTTTTCTAACCAGCCAGAACACTATCGACCAACTAGCGACGTGCTAAAAACCACCAATAGAGTAGAATCTAGTTGATAATTTATTCTGAAAACCATGTGACACTTCTTGTCAAACCTCCCCCTCTCCATATATCTCATTTTAATATCATCTATCACTGTTTCCCTTAAAAATTCATTGTCTCTTCCTGTTTTTACTCTATTTGTCTCATCAACCTTTGGCGTTTCTTTGAAGGCATTGTTCGCGTCTGCACTAATGTTTCTGGGTCTGTTTTTTTCACTAAAGCTTTGCATGTTATTATTTTCGGATTTCATTTTGCAAAAAATATCACTGGTTTTATAAACTGAGGTACAAATTTCACCCTCTATTGTTATAAAGGTGGGATATTTTTTCATTATTATTGTGGCAGAGTGTCAAACCTTGAATATAACACAGGGAAAGAGAAAGCGAAATTGTATTAGGGTATCTTGATATCATCCCACTGCAATCCATTTCCTCTGAGCTTAACTGGGATTTTCTTTCCCACATCCAAGCCGATGATGACTCTACTTGTGATGCATGTCTCCTAGGCGGTGACCTTGAATTCTCCTTTTCTCTTCTTTTAGCAGGTACATAACCGATTGTGATGAAAAGTAAATTACTCCTCTTCTTCCTAATGTGAGAGCTCACTTCACTCTGGCATTTTTCATTAGTATGATACTGGGAGTGATTTCACACCTCATCTCCACCTTTACATGTTTTCCATAACTTTCTTTGATGTCATCCCTTCCCATCATTTTTTTACCCTTCAGATTCCTGCTCCAATGCTCTTCCATGATCAAAGCTCCTTTTCTATATTAAATCACATCTTGAAAGGCAGAAAAATATTAAAAGGGTCCAGGGTCTGCATGGCCTTACATGTGAGCTATTAAGATCCCATTTTAACAAACTAAAAGGCAGAGAACATTTAAAGTGAACTGAATTAAATGTAGACTTGCATTTAAGATGTTAAAGTCCCTCTGTAGTCGATTTTTTTTTTTTTTAAATCTCTCAGGACTCATCTTTGATCACCAAAATGACATATAAAATGCTTTTCTGTAAAAAAAATGTCTTTAAAACAGCTTGAATGTAACTCGACATCCTTGCTTCATTTACTATACACTGATCCATGAATATGCAAATGAGCCCCGCCTCCACTCACTCACAGCTCAGAGATCCACTCGCTCAACTTTACTCGAGTTACTGTAGTAAACGCTGCACAATGGTGTCGCTCTTTACAGCGCCGCACACATAACGCTCATTAATATGATTAGCCTTGACTACGTTATCAAACTGATAATAATGTGTTGCTAATGTTACATGAACCATGTTCCCGTTCGACATCTCAGTCTCAACGTCCTTAGAAACAGTGAGAAAATCTGTGGAGAAAGGCATATAGTTCATCATAAAATCATAATATACGTCATGTACATCATTTATTCATATTCATATCAACAGAAAAATATCTTGGGATAACCTGCTTCTCTTGAGACTCCCCTGCTTCAGAGTTACTGATATGATAGTCTAATGCTCCATTGGGCTGTGATTATGGGCCGTGCTTCAACTGAACCAGGAAAGACCTCAATTGGACAGACCTACAACCAATCAGAGCAATGAAGCGACGCATTAGGGTAGTTCAAATGTAGTCAAATGTCAACAGAGCTTGACTGCACTGTGTTGCCAAGTCCGCGTTTTTTTTCCGCGGGTTGTTTTCTATGTCCGCGGGTTGAAGCGACTATAATGTGATATATAGACCCATGAGTGCGAATTTTAGCAGGCAACCTTGTTTTGGGCTAGTAGTTGGCGGATTTTGTTGTAAAAATTTGGCAACCCTGTCTGCACGCGCACTGAAATTAACGATATATATAACATACAAATATGTTGTAAAAAAATAATAGAATTTAATGATACACAGAGTACTTACCCAACATGATCATCATTTCAGAGAGAAATAGTGAAGGTGATGCAGATACAAACAAGCTCTCCGTTTAGGATTCGAACAAATATAATCCAAGCCCCTTTGATGACGTGATGATTACGTTACTGTTGATCATCTGTCCGTCATCGTCTAAAGCCCGCCCTGATGATCTCATTGGTCAGTTTCTGTTCAGAGATAATTACTCCTCTATGGATCAAATCCAGACCGAACTGCCCGACCTAAAAATGTTGTGGGCGGGGCTAAGTTCGGCTGGCATCCACGCTAAAAGATACCTAAGTAAGCAATTTGTAGATTGATTCCCACAAAAAAAGTGTGAACTAACAAATTCAAAATTGCTTTGGGTTTTTTGTGCAGCTTAACCTGCCCAACAACAGCAACACTGGCTCAACCAATGGCATGAGTTTGGGGTGGAGCTATCTGTTTGGCTGACCAATAACAGATGGGTAAAACCTGTTTGGAAACAGTTATTATTTTTGTGATAATGTTTGGTAATTGGTGCCTATTAATGTTAAAACAAGTTTATTAGCTTCAAAAGTTATACATTTCATAAGGGATCTTCGCCCAAAAGTGAAAGTTCTATCAGTATTTACTAACGCGTGCGTGCATGCGTGCATGCGTGCTTTCATCCTGTAAAAGTCAGTGGGGTCAAAAGTTGTTTTTAATCCCCTTGACTTTGATTGTATGGACAAAAACATTCTTTAATGAATTGTATTAACAATATATTTTATGTTTGACATAAACAATACAGGTTTGTAACACCATGAAGGTGAGTAAATGATGCCAGAACTTTTATTTTTGGGTGAACTATCCCTTTAACATACAAGCTTCATGTGTAATGAGTGAAGTTCATTTATTTAGAGTTTATTTATTCACTTCTAGAACTTCTATTAGAACAATTGAACTCTGTTCTTTTCCTGAGAACCTCTCGACTGTCATTGAACATCTGGTATTGATAGAAGTTGTGGGTCTTTTGGGAAGGTTCCTCCCATCAGTTCTTTTTCTCAACTCTCTCCTGCTGATTCCTGAATGACGTCGTCTCCTCTGTGTGGGAATGTACTGTGTTATAAATGCAACCAGATGTTTCCAATGTTGACTTCAACCAAACTCAATAAACTTTCCATTCTCTCTAGGGTTAAAAAGAAAAGCAACGCTCAACATCTGCAAGAACGTTACGTTGAAACTGGTGAACTCATTGGGGTGTTGAAAGCAGGACTATAGAAGCACTTCAGATCATAACCTGTTTATGAAAGACTCTCTGCTATTTTGTCCCAAAACACTGAGTTAGTGTGTGGGTTAGGACAACAATGCCTTCATTTTCTCTATTTAATCCTCAATCCTTTTAGAGTTTGTGGGTAGTCTGGAAAAGTCCTCTTTGTCCGGTTTTAACATAAAAAGCTGAACAGTGTCCGACATTTTCAGTGTGTGTCCTTGTGAGGTAATCAGAGCTGCTAACACGAGCTCTTGAAGCTCCGCCCTCTTCTAGAAAGGGGGCCGGGAGCAGCAGCTCATTTGCATTTAAAGGGACACACAAAATTAGCGTTATAGCTCACCAACAAAAAGTGGGAATTTTAACATGCTATAAAAATGATCTGTGTGTGTTTTGAGCTAAAACTTCACATACACACTCTGGGCACATCAGAGACTTATAATTTTAGGTTAGATAGATGATGACACAATTTTCAGTTTAAAGCAAATAATCCGTGGAAAGAGCAACTCGGTTGGACTGATCACACTTCAAACGAAAACTTGTTCTGTAATATTTAACAGGAAGACGGTGTGGAATAGAAATGTTGTCATTCTCAAAAGCCTCTTAATTTCAGGTTTGAATTGGCTTTGGTCTGTGTGGATATGATCTTCCACCATATGCTGCCATAATGGAGCCATCTGTGATCAGATCTTCCAGCCAAGATGTCACACACTAATGTTAATGACAGGAGGGGACCCTGGTTGGTCATGTGAAGCCTTCAGGGCTCCATTTTCATCTAAATAAGTGACTCTAAAGAAACGCCTGTTTCAGATCTGTTTCTTTAGTTGTACCACCAAATTATATTCTTAGTGATTTTGTGGCTAAATAAACTTTGCAATGTGATTGCACTTTTTTTTATTGGTCATTAACTCTTTCCCCACCAGCGTTTAAAAAAAAAAGTTGCCAGCCACCACCAGTGTTTTTCACAATTTTCACAAAAATATAGCCCATAGAATATTTTGTTTAATGAATATCTGAGCATGCAATATATTAAAATAAAGAGCTGACCCTCTTCTTTTAAACCAAAAAAACATTAACAACAAAAAAAATGCTATAGTCTAGCTTCATGCATTTTTAACAACACGTGAATATGGCAAAGTTTCATAAAAAAAGCAACATCTTGAACAAAAAGCTGAGAAAATCACATTTTTGTGAAAAACTGTTTACAGATCAGATTCAGAGATGATCAAACACAGATGGAGGAGAGCGAGTCAATCAACACTCCTAATGCTTCAGTCGTGTAGCTTGCCTGGGTCCACATTTCATTCAGTAACATTGGGCAGTTTTGATTCATATTCTGTTTAATGATGATGATCACGTTATTTTTACATATGCAATGCATATGACTACATGCGATCACTTGTTTTACTGGGTTTTACTCGCATGTGTTTTTATCAGGAGATTCGGTACTCAATCAGAAGATGTGCAATAGCGCCCCCGAGTGTCCGACAGTAGAAATTTCCATTTTTTGGCCTGGAAGCGATTTCTCACAAATAACGGAAAATGCTGTGTTTGGCGGGGAAAGAGTTAAAAGAATCGCATACAGAAATTAAAATTCTGTTATCATTTACTCATGTCAAACCTGTATGACTTACTTTCTTCTGTGCAACATGAAAGAAGATATTTTGGAAAATGCCTCAAAAAAACATCAAATTCACGGCAACAGCTCTGGTGGACATTGTCGAAATCTGTGCTATTGTGCTGTGTGATAAAACTGCACATTCTAGAGTGGCCTATTATTGTGTCCAGCCTAAGGCACACCTGTGCAATAATCGGCTGTCCAATCAGCATCATACGCCACACCTGTAAGGGCGGAGACACACTGCAAGCGTGGTGTGAGCGTGGCGCTTCTTTTGCTTGTCAGCCGCGGGGCGGCTACGTGTCGTTTTATCTGTCTTTGCACACCAGAAGCGTGTCTGACGCGGCGCTGCTGCTGCTATTAATGTACAGGGAAGCCCTATACTTCATGTTAAATATAAATATATTACCTATTGATACAGCAAAGACAACGTCGGCAGTGGCCTATTGACCATACATACCTATGGTATTGACGTCAAAATAGGCTACAGAACATTTTATTCTGTATTGACAGGTTTAATATCTAAATATCAAAATCGATAATTATGTTGTTTTTTATTATTACAATTGGCTTATGTCTGCATTTATGTTAACCTATAGACTTTCAAACATGAAAATGTCATTTTTTAATATGTATTCGTGTCAAAATGACATATAAACATCTTTTCCTATTCTATTTTGCCTGGAAAACCTTCCAACACGCTCGCGTGTCGCGTGAAAAATAGGCGTCTCTTCTATTTGAACACATGCACGCGTTTTCCATGCGAGTCGGACCGCGTGTGAGCCGCGCGTGTCACCCAGCCAATGTGCAAGCTCTAACCGGTTAACATGGGAGCCGAAATAAAAATGGACAGGCCACGCAGCCGGGACGCTCACGGCACGCTTGCAGTGTGTCCCCGGCCTAAGGTGGATGGATTATCTCGGCAAAAGAGAAGTGCTCACTAACACAGATTTAGACAGATTTGTGAACAATATCTGAGAGAAATAGGCCCTTGAGTTCAGCTCATTAAAAACGGAGGCAAAAATAAAAGTGTTGCGTTTACAATGTTTTCAGTGTATGATACATTTATATGCTATTTTTACTGCATGCCAATTTATTAAACAATTTTCATAGTCTTTAACTGATTCGTTATCCCGTGGCTTACTCTGGTGAACAACATTATTATTCATCTCTGAATCGCATTGATATAAATGGCTGATCATTTTATTTGAATGATTACAAATGTTTTGTTACTGATAACATACACACATCAAACTCAAATTCATTGATTGGTGGCACCTTATTTCCTGCTTTAACAGTTACATTTTCAACATTCATTTTTTAGTTATGCAATAATGATACTGCCACAATTATGTTCTGTTTTGTCATTACCGCTCGTTTGTCTCTGATTGATTAATTTACTAGTTTACGATCTATCTCCACCTGTGTCTTATTAGTTCCCTCCTTCCCGCTGTGTATGTATACTCCCTGTTCTGTTCAGTCCCTCGTCGGTTATTGTTTGTACATGTCTGTTGTGAATATTCTTTGTCCTATTGAATTAAAGTCTGTGTTGTATCTTCATCTACTGCATTATGCGCTTACTACAACCTCAACACGTGACAGATACATTATTATATCACTTGTTAAATGGTTATTTAACAATTACATTCAGTCCTGCATTAACCATGTGATTCAGTATGCTTGCGCCCCCCGCCCAATTTTTGTTAGCCCCATCCGCTGCCACTGAATATCTTCTTGTGTCCCTCAGTAGGCTCTGCTGATTAACATGGCGCCCAGCCTGGAGCCTCATCATCCCTCAGAAGTGCTTGCGCATGAGAACATGAGTGGACTTTGTCTAAACTCGCAGACCTCACGCTGACCCGTTTGTCATGGCCTTTCATCTTTGACCTGACGCTCCCTCCTGAGAGAGGCAACAGTAGCATTGAGAAACGTCTGGCTGCTTTTGCAGCTGTTGAGTTCCAACACTTAAAGTCTTCTGAAATAACTGTTATACTGACCAATTATCCTTTATAATATTAACAAGATTGGAATTTAGCTCCAATTTATTAAAGATGAATGGATCAGAGCGAGAGCTATTCTTTTTGAAAGCTTTTGGACATGGGCCATGCAGATTAATTTTATTATTAGAATATTAAATTATTATAATAATCATTCAATTTGTTGTTGAAATGTAGTGCTTCGGCTACTGGTTGGTTTGAATCAGTGTTGTTATTATTAACTAATCAAATAAAAATCATTTCATTACTTGAAGCTGAAATGAAATAAAATAAAATGTAAGATGAAAAACTGAAATTTAAAATGTGAAACTTTGGCAAATGACTGAAATAAGTTAAAGCTAAAATAAATTAAAGCTAAAAATAAAAAAAACGACAAAATCACATAAAATTACTAAATCAAAGAAAAAATTGAAAGGAAAACTGAAAATATAAAAATAATATTAACTATATTAAAGGTGCACTATGTAGTATTTTTGCAGTAAAATATCCAAAAACCACTAGGCCGGTGTTATATATTTTGTTCAGTTGAGTTCTTACAATATCCCAGATGTGTCCAACTATTTGTAAATTATGAGAAAATTGCTATTTTAACTAAGAACCGAGACGTGTCAGCATAGCGCTTGAGCGAGTCGCCTGTCCATCACGTCATATCTGCGCTACCCTCGGTTTCGATTTGGCAGGAGCGCTTTACTCTTAGCAGTGTGAACAAGTGAACGCACAGAGTAACGTCATATCATTTTAAACACACTTAAATGTATCTAATATGATAAACAGAGCTGCTTTACCTCAATATCATAACCGGAAGAGCGGATCAGTGCAGGCGCCCGGCGACTGTGTCCCGTCCCGTCATAATAAAAGTCCCGGTACTCGCGAGCCGTGTGTGTTTGTGTAACAATCGCTCCAGCGGCCGTGCTCAGCTTCACAACACTCGCTCCTGCTCTGCTTCACTACAGTAACGTTAATAACCGCATCCATGAACATGATTTCTCTCCGAGTCCTATTTTCCACCGGCTGTGAGGTGAAGACCACATCTCCCAAGATGCTGCGCTCACACTTGCCGTCATCAAACTACGCATTTGTTTAGAATAGGCGCCCTCCAGTGGACGGAAAGTTGCATAGTGCACCTTTAATATTATTTATATGAAACTAATACCGAAAAGGAAAATACGGTTGTGTCGTGCAAGTCTTTCATAATTGTGTGCTTGTGACGTGGCTTTTAATGTTGATTTAGTTATCAGGCTCTCAAAAATTATATAAAAATATGGATTTAGATTTATCGGCAAAATATTGGTTATCGGCTTTCTAACGGTTATCAGTATCTGCAAAAATGCATCCCTATATATAAATAATACTAAAATAACACTGGTTCAAACCACTAACCCACATGGTAAATGTGATGCTACAGTAGTAAATATAGTATGCAGTATCTTCAAATCCGCAGAGGTATTTATCAATACGGAAGAGAATTGTCTGGTCCAGTATACAGTCCAAAGTACATCTGAGCACTTAACAAATGATAAGGCCGAGAGGCTCGTCTTGAAGCCAGCGTAACACAATTCTTCATCCTCCCCAGCCTTGCAGATGCTTATTTTTCTGAGAAGCATAGAGGGAATGTGAGTGTGTGTGTAGGAGAGAGCAAGAGTCCTGGAGCCAGACATCTAGGTCATGAAAGAGCTCTGATAAAATACCCCGAAGCCTATAAGACTACCACTAGCACAGTATGAATGCCTCCCCTCCTCGAAAATGATGGTTATGTCAGGACAGTGCACTTCAGTTTTGAGGAATGACGGCTTTCAATGTTAGAATAAGGACCAGCTGGGGTTTGTTCTCAATCAGAAGCGGTTGCATAAAGACGGGCAGATTTATTCCAAAATCAAAGTGAGATGCTAAATGTCTGACATTGTTCGTCTGCCCGGTGCCAAAGTGTGTGGAAGGGGTGGATTAATGTGATATCACAAACTTGAAGACTGATTGCTTCTGAAGAAACTTCACACAAACCTATTTTTTAATCTTGGCAAGCATGCATAATTTGACAAAATAATAGATAATGCTTTACGATGAACTCTGTTCGAGAGATACATATAGTACAGGTCGCACAGACTATAGTTTACTTTAATGCTCTGCCATGACGCTTTAAAGGGTTACTTCACCGCTTTTTCATATTAAACTATGTTATTCCCTTAACTAAAATGAGTTGATACATACCGCTCTCGTCTTGGTGCGTGCACTTAATCTCTCTGACGCGCGGTGACGATCTGATAGCATTTAGCTTAGCCCACTAAGCCAAGTTCATTCACTATGGTACCAAACAGAGATCAAGTTAGAAGCGACCAAACACCTCCACGTTTCCCCTATTTAAATACAGTTACACTAATAGTTGAACGATCAAGTATGATGACAAAATAAAATGTGGCGCTTCTATAATCGGATTAAAAAGGAGAACTATAATGTATAGCGGAATAGCACTTCTGAGAGTACTTCGGCTCGGCGCAGTAAAAAGTCCCGGCCGAAACATCTTTCCTCACATCTCCTCCTCCCTCTCTCATTTCTATCAATAGGGAGATGTGAGAAGGTTAAGGGAATAACATAGTTTAATATGAAAAAGCGGTGAAATAACCCTTTAAGTCTGACGTCGACAATGGCCAATAGAGGGCGCAAAAGAATAACATATCTTTGAAGTCCACTTTTACGCTTCATTTCCAATCAGTTTGGGTCTTATTTTAACGATCTGAGCACTGATGCACACAGCGCAGGTGCACTTTAGGGCGTGTCCGAATCCAATTTTGCCAGTTTGACTGGAAAAGTGGTCGGCGAGCACGGTCTAAAAGGGTAGTCCCTCATCTCTTAAAGAGTCATGGGTGTGTTTTGGGCATAACGTGCAATAAGCCAATCTCCCTTTCCCTTTAAAAGCCAGTTGTGCTCGAGCCATGAGCGGATTCACTATTAATGGCTAATGATACAAACGCAGTCCTGGAAACGTAAAAATAATTTCATCCAGAAATTAGAAAAGAGTGTAAATATAACAGTTCAGTGCAAAGTATGTTTGCCAACTGTTAAAATGCTTCCAACATCGAAGGTGAGGAAGCGTCTCCTATAATGAATATGAATCTTAAGCGCCACCTAGTGGACAAATCTCTATATTAGTTTGTCCTGTTTTGACTATGGCACCAAAGAGCTATTTAACTACACAACGATTGTGCAGTGAGTCTGAAGGTGGAATATTACTTTATGCAGATTTGTAAAAAAAAAAAATATATATATATATTTTTTTTAGGTTATTAGATGTTAAAATTATTTAAAGTCATTGTATTATATTGAAATCAATGGTAAAAAATGGTAAATGGACTGCATTTATATAGCGCTTTCAACAGACCCCATGGCCATCAATAAAAAGTAAAAAATAAATAAAAAAGTAATCGAATGTAATCAGTTAGATTACTTTAATAAAGTAATTCAAATAGTTACACTACTATTACATTTTAAATTGGGTAACTTGTAATCTGTAACAACATTTCCAAAGTAACCTTCCCAACACTGTTGACTCATTAAATTTGTAAGTGACAAATAAGTGTATCTTTAAAAAAAAAATGTTTTGCAGGCAACATTATTTGTTGATTGAATTTTTGGTTTTGTGCTAACGTTCATGGTTCGAGTACCATGGCCACAGGGTAAATATAATATACAATATTAAATTATTATTGGTTCTTAAAATCATAAAATTGACTTTTCAATTCAGAAGGGATTTTCCTTGTTTTTCCCTCTGAGGTCATGAAAAATGAACGTCAACAGAAAATGCCTTCATTTCCATATTTCTTTGATGCGATATCTTCTCTTCTGACTTCAGACAGAGGATGGGGCGAATGATAGCAGTGGCATGTGTGGAGACTGTTGTCTGCTGTCGGGATGAGAGATACGTCTTATCATTGTGTTTACTGAATCCATAAGCGACTGAAGCAGCAGTTCATCGCAATTGTAAGTGAAATGTGAAGTTCTTTTAGATTATGTGAGATCTTGAAGGTTGCATCTGCACTGCTGTCCCTCCACCACACATCTCGTTCCCGGTGGAAAACACGCAGATAGGCTACTGTATGAAGGACCGATCTGTGTGCTCTCAGTAGCAGTCTGAGGTGTTGCTCTTGCTGATAAGACCGTTGTCCCAGCTGTCATGAGTACGGTGAAGAGCCGGTGTTGGCACGCTTTCCTGAGGTGTTTTCAGGCTGTGTGAGCGCTGTAGTGTTGACAATACACACCATCTGCTGTGTTGCTCTATTGCTGATCACTAGAACACAACGTTCCCTTTGCTCTCAGGGGTTGCCAGTTATTTTTAGATTTGATTTTCACTACGCTGTGAATTATCTGCATATTTTTTATAATTGAAGTTTATTACATTTCTAAATGACTAATTTCTGTTTTGTGTATTATTTCTTATTAAAAGGCACAATATGTAAGTTTAAAAATAGCCAAAAACCACTAGAAAAATGTTATATATTTTTTGACTGAATGTTTCCAAGAACATTTAAATTTATGGTAAAAATAGACTGCATTATGTAGCGCTTTCCAACAGCCCCTATGGCTAGGCCTGTCCCGATAGTCGATAAATCAATTAATCGCACGATAAAAATAGTTTTAAAAAAAATAATTTTTCCGGCCGCGATAATTGCCATTTGCATGCTTGTTTGTTTTCCTCATCTCTCTCGTTGACTGCGCGCGCCTCGTCCGTTTGGGGAGGTGTGTATACTCGACGCGCAGGCCGGGTGCGGCGCGATGAGACGTCATTCTTGGTCAGCAGATTCGTCTGGAACTCATGGCTCTTCGGTTGCGGAGCCACACGCAAAGTTACGAAATTTGACGTGCACAAAGCCAAAGCCACTTTTGCCACGCGCACCCTCGCGCTCATGCGGACGCGTCGTGTAAAAACGAGGCTTAAAGCTACAATGAAGTTTGATAAACGCAAGTTAATTCTTCAGTTCAATCTTTGTGTGCTAAAAGCACATGAGTTCCTGTAGAGATAGCAATACACATTCTCCTTTTTTTGCCACATAAATGAAAAGCTTGTCATCAATGTCTTCTCTCTTGCTGTATCAAAATATCACTTTCCTCAGAGATGGCCAAGTTCAGTTTGTGCATGATTAGGCTATGATATGACTTTTTTTTTTAATACTGTATCCTAAATTGTGGATAATTAATAAATCAAATGGTGAAGCACATTTCTGGATTAAAAGAAACAAAAAGAACAAGAACCGTTCAGAACGGAAAACAGTGACACGAACCGCGCCGCCCTTAATATGCTCCTAAAACACAATCAGCCGTTGCAGTTTTCATCCATTTTATTTATTGTTTTTGGTACTTATTTAAATGCAATTTTTCTTTAAACAGACTGAGAGTCCATTGCTTTTGTTTTTGGTTGTTTTGTTCATTTATTGTGGTTATTTTAAATGTTTTCCGTTTTCAGTGTTAGTCTTTAGAAATTAAAGTTTATTGATCTTTGAAAAGTTTTACCTGCATTATTATACCATTATCATAGATGTAAATGGTCTCAGAACGACTATTATCGCAATAATTTCTTGGCCAATTTATCGTCCAGCAAAATGTGTTATCGTGACAGGCTTACCTATGGCCATCCAAAGCACTTTACATATTGCCTCACATTCACCGACGGCAATGTATTAGAGATTTACAGAAAATAGCAATTTTATGTCCGTGCGTCGCTTATCACTGACATCATACACTCATTACCAACTTTTATTTTGTAGAAACCATGAAAACACCAAAGCTGCTTTAATATCTGATGTGTTTTATTAGACACTGTTTGGATCATTGATGGACAGAAACTAATGATTGTTCTCCAGCTCTTAGTCTTATTGTTTAAATCTGGTGTTCTTGATTTACCGCAGAGTGTAACATGTTTTACCGCCTAATATGATCTCGCTCACTGCAGTGTGAACAAGTGTCTCATAGTAGCGCCGAGCCAACGCACAGAGTAACATTAACACACTCAAATGCTACACTACATACTATAACACTGCATCAGAATAAAAGCTCAAGCCGTGCTGGTTTCTAATTAGCCATTGGTCCAGTGGCCTCGTTCCACTCCACACTACAGTATTAAATATTTAATACTGTAGCTCATCATGAATATGACTTCTGCCCGAGTCCCATTGGATTTATTTCCGCTGGCTGTAGAGGTGAAGATCCCACATCAAAGTGTCTGCGTTTTGAAGACAAACTCTAGTGGCTAAACTAAACTGCATGAAGTATATTTCAATGAATCAAAATGACCCTGATGGCACGAGACATTAAGAAATCATGTTAATTTCAAATAATTATACTGGCTGTACCACAGTTGTCAGTGATATAGTCATTATAAAGTTGCTGCAGCCCTCAACTGATGATGTTGACATGTGTTTTGGCCTGAAGCTCCACCCTCCACCTGTTGACCAATCACAAAGTCAGTAGTGTTTCGGGTTGCCAGATCTGCTCTAGTTACCACAGCTGCAGATCTACAAACGTTCCTGCAGCCAATCTGGCAACAGGGGGGGGGGGTCGGGTGTTTGTAGTACCAGTTTTGGCCACAAGCTAACATACACTTCCTTTAAATTAAGCTTGAAAAAGCCAACTTCCTGATTTACTATTTAAACTAAGGCATAGTCCATGCAGACAGGTCATTTTTATAAACAGTTCCCTCAGGTTTCTATAAAAATAAAAAGCTATGAAGCACTGTCAAGTGCATGCCAAATCAACAGGTGGAAATAACCATAAAGCCATGTTGGCCAATCAGGAAAAAAAAAAAGTTTTGAAAATACCCATGCATGTTCATGTGGATACTGCTCACTTTAGGCACCATCTCCTCCTTGAGCTTTAAAGCGACAACTGCTGCAGTTCCAGCAGCGCTGACCAAACTGGTATTGGCACAACGTCCACTCCGACTGTTCGGATTCGGGGTGCCATTTTTTTTAACTGACTTACAGTTTACTATAAGTTTCAGCATAAGAGGAAAAATAATAGATTTAGAATGCATATAAAATCAGATTTTTTAGAAATGCTTAAATTTTTCCTATGATAACATTTGTAAAGTATCTGGACTTTTTTAAAAAATTTACTTTATTTTGCTTCCCATTGTCATTCATCATCATGATCATCATCATTGCACCCACATGGATATTTACAGCTGTATGTCAGTTCCAGATACTTATGGACACCCACACATGGGTCAGAGAAAACAGAATTTGAAGCATTTAGTTTACAAGACTTCTTCCCATTGCACCTGAAGAAAAAGAGAAGGAAAAAGGTAATTAGAAAGGCATGGTCTACTCAGGGCTCAACGCTAAGGGATTTTTCTACTGGCCCAGTGGGTCACATTTTTACTTGCCCTGCCAAAATTTGTTCCGACCCCAACACAAAACAAAACCAAAAAAGAGCCTAGTTATTGCTTTTGTTGTTTTTGATCCATGTAACCTTAATAAATTTCAAAAGGTTGACTCCAGAAAGCCTAACATTAGTTATGTATTTATAGTTAAAGACGTGCAACTAAAATAGAATTATGTGCAATAGCACAAATACAACAGATCAACACAGTCAAGGGTTGACTAATAAAGAATGAACTACGCTAGAATAAAGCAGAAGGTCGGTTCTCTCTCTTGATACGCGTGCCTGATTTGAGATTCTGTGTTTTATGAAAATTGAGAAAATTACAAAAACACTGGCGGTGACTGGCATTTCATGTTTACGTTCATTTAAAAAGACATAACCGACTAGGTTTACGATTATACTTGACAAGATTGACATACAATTGTGTAATTATTCACGGACTAAGAGACGCGTGGCGTAGGCGTGCGTCACTGTGCCGCGTGAGAACCAGACTGAGAGACTTTCGTCTATGAACGCTTATATTTAAATAGGCAAAGCTTACAAATGATCAACTTCAGTGAAGATGCAGCACTGTCCCGAGCGGGCAGGGGATAGTGCCGTCAACGGCGGGCAGTCCTCATCGTCAAGCCCTGCTATTAGTTCTTGAATCATTCTACGGTCTCTTAAGGCAATAATTTGTCTGTATTAAAGGGTTAGTTCACCCAAATTTAATTTGTCGTTCCACACCCGTAAGACCTCCGTTCATCTTCGGAACACAGTTTAGATTCACAAATAAAGATTCAAACTTATGAATCAATACACTGATTCATGAACCGTTTGAATCTTTAAGGTTTGAAAACAAGCGGCGAAGACAATGCTGAATAAAGTCGTAGTTTGTTATTTTTGGACCAACATGTATTTCTGATGCTTCAAGAGACTCTAATTAACCCACTGATGTCTCATATGGACTACTTTGAGGATGTTTTTATTCCCTTTCTGGACATGGACAGTATAGTGTGCATACACTTGCATTCGCTCTCAGACTAAATATAAAATGTCTTAAACTGTGTGTGAAGATGAACGGAGGTCTTGCGGGTGTGGAACGACATTAGGGGGAGGAGTTAATGACAAATTTCATTTTTGGCTGAACTAACCCTTTAAGTAGCAATTTAATATACAGCATGATGACGGTCTTAAATACATAGCTCCTTTAGTTTGTACGGTTCAAAAACAGCTGAAGATAGTGAGGTAATGTCTAAAGCTGCTGTACCTGGACGAAAGGCTTCTGGTCTGAAGAGAGAAACAGGCTGATGTGGTTGCAAAGCGATTAGGGCAGGTTTCAAGATCCCGCCGGCCATAATTGGCATGATGAATAGAAATAACACCAGTACCTTTTGATACACAAACACTTATGACAATTTCATGATTGCTAACATGTTAAAATGTCTAATCACAGTCTCCCAAAAAGAAAAAAAACATTTGTGCCAACATGTACTATAGCAGAACCGATCCAGTCAAAATAATTGTGGACATGAGGTCCTTAGGGATTAAAGCAGATGGTGTACGCTTTGGTCTCGGCATATTAGAGGACACAAAAGAACTTACCACACTTAATGACACTCTTATGGGACTCACAGGTTACACGTTTGGCTACAGAAGTCAGAAATATTAACAACAGGAACAAGATAAGTCTATTTTTACTCATTTGCCATGCCGTAAGTTTATAAAATATTAAAACGACAGTTCACTTACTTGCGGGAATACAGTCATAAAACACATCCAGGTATTTAAAAGTCCCAGCACAAGGATCAGAGAAGATGGAGTTCACTGCCTTGACAGTACAGTCCTGCAATCCATCACACCTGATTCATGGACAGACCAAAATAGCTTTAATATACTATGGACAATTATATGCATCTTGTCCTTATATAATGCATAGATATAAGGGTCTACAATATCGGTTTATGCTCGCAGGTAAACCTACCGAGTGGACATTATAGAGCGGGATGCTCTGGCTATGCAGTGTATATTTGAGAGCTGATCAGCTGGTCTTCCACTAGCGCAGGTGTTGCAGTCAGTTCGTCCATAGTTGGCTTTAAGGACCTTTATGAAACCCTTATCTGACATGTTTGAATGAAAGAAAGAGAGCGAGAGAGGGAGAGAATATTGCAGTAAGCATGTTCCATGAGTCTGGAGACATTGTTCAAGTCCAGCCTTATGATCTTGTTCCTCCTCACGGGAACAAAGGCCAAAAATATAACTGGATTACTCACCACATTTGAGACGTGCAGATTTCCCTTCACAGACTACCACACTATTTGCTTCCGCACCTGCACAGGAAAAAAAGGGGGGAAAACGACTTCATAAAACTACTGGTTTTACACTTGAAAGTCTTTAATGAAACTGTACATCATGTTAGTTGCCTTACCATGTTGACACAGTAAGAGCAGCACTGAAAAATTAAATTCATAGAAACAGATCAAACAATTTGAAATCATGCCAGATGAATTGGTTCCAAATCAGTACTTACAAGTGATCCAGCTTAGTTTTAGCACCTGCATGTTGAACGTGTGAACAGAATAAAAACTCTGGAACTCTTTTAAGGAGACCCGTGTGCACATGGCTCTTGTAACAGACTCACAAATGGAAAAACGGGAGCTCTGAAAATTGAAAAACAAAGATTCAAAACAGCTCTTTTTCCCACTCTCAAATTACAGAAAGGACTAAATTAAATTACAGCACCGTTATATTGTTATATTTAGTCCACTGAAGGCAAGTACAGTTGAATCCAAGTGCAACTTGACAAAAATAAAGTTCAAAACAATGACTATGACTTGGGTCATGTGAACATGAGAGTCACCAAACAGAAGGGAAAAAAGATTGACATGAAACATGAGGGCTATATATACACAAGGACTAATGAATTAACAAAACATACCTGAAAGTAATCAACACAATGAACCAATGGGAAGACACCACTGACTGAATACCACATGACAAGACCATAAACCAATGAGAACAAGACACATGAGGCAAAGGAACCAAATACACAGGGGGTGTGTGTCTCATTTAGGGCCTTTATTTATCAAGCCTCAGAATTACTTTCCAAAGAGGAGTTTACATCCAACACACATTTGACAATAAAGAGTTTTCAAGAGAATACATTATAATATACACATT
Organism: Pseudorasbora parva; assembly: GCF_024679245.1. NCBI lineage: Eukaryota > Metazoa > Chordata > Actinopteri > Cypriniformes > Gobionidae > Pseudorasbora > Pseudorasbora parva. The sequence continues at coordinate 2,957,625 of NC_090194.1, read as the reverse complement.
TTAAATGAAAGATAAACATGTTTTCATCCATTTAATTACAATTTTTAAACTGGTGTGCTGTTAACTGACCTGCCTATATATAGCCTAGATTTTTTTCTATATAATCAGCCACCATGGATTCCAAAAGAAACCCGAGCTGGCAGGAGGAAGAATCGATCGCTACTGCTTGCTGAATTAGTCGAACAGCGTTTTTTTTTAATTATAAAAACCAACATTACCCAGTGCTGAAAAAGATGATGTCTGCTCTGTCCAAACGATACTGTTTGATTAACTGCTCGTCGTCAAACATTTCAAACACATTCTCCCTCTATTGAAAGATTTGCGCACGTCTCTGTCTCCTCAATGCTATCTCAAGCCGCTACTGGACACTCCTGACCACTGAGAGACCTCTCGAGCTGTCTTAAATAACTGGGAGAGTAAGAGTGATTCTTAGCTTTAAGAAATTTGATAACTTGCTTTTATACTTAAGTTTGAAAGTAGGAGTACATTTCATGAATTCTCAGCACTTAAGACTAAAATAGCACTTTATGAATAGCAACTGAGAAGCCCAGGGCCCGTATTTATCAAATATCTTAGAATTACTCACAAAAACACTCCTAAGAATTGACTTAAGAGTAAAAAAATTCTTGGCTCAAAGCTGCGCTTAAAAGTGAGTTATCAAGCGTCCCAATCATTCTTTAAGTAAAGTGTAGGACTAAATCTGAAGTGTCAGTCTTAGAGTTGATTTACGACACTTTGCTGTGCCACAAACGGGATTTTGGATGATGTCATAGGCATGAACCAATCACTGAAGAGATGTCCTTATTTAAGAATATTCTCAGATAAATTCACATTGAATGGTGAAATAACTGGGAGAATAAGAGTGATTCTTAGCTTTAAGAAATTTGATAACTTGCTTTTATACTTAAGTTTGAAAGTAGGAGTAAATTTCATGAATTTTCAGCACTTAAGACTAAAATAGCACTTTGAAATGCTTGATAAATACCGGCCCTGGTCTTCTTTTTTTTGCATGATGAGAGTAAGAGATTGACGTTGATCACTGTTATGTGGCCTGAATGACAATTCAAACCCCTGTGCCTCTCCATGCAGGCAGAGTATTGTGTTTAGATGAGGGTTTAAAACAGGATTATGGGTTTCAGGTTAGAGCTTGATCTTTATATGTGAGCAACATGAGAATCCTTAGAGACGAGGATGCTTCTGTTCTCCTGTTTCTCTCTCACACACATACTTAGCAGTTTTGATGCATCTTTATTCTTGATTTCCTCAAAATGTATAGCAGCTGCAGATATGAGACTTTGCCCAGTACACATAATGGTTGCCCTTTTTTGTCCTGTTATTCAAACACATATGAAGTAAACACACATGCATGCCATTAATGGGATCATTATCTGATTCAAACTTTCCACTGTTTTCTTCACTTTGTTCCTTGGATTAATTTTTTTTTAAGTTAAAGCAAAATCCCCATTGGGTTCTGAGCTCTGCTGCTAAATCTGTTCAGATCTGGTATACATTACTCGCATCTGCGACTAGTCAGCTTTAATAATGCACAATCCGGAGTGCACATTCGTTTTTATGCGTAGTTATTTATTTTGTAATGTAGACTTAATGCAATGCATGCTATTTTCGTTGTGAACGCTACATATGATATGCTGCATTTGTAATGTGTTTTTTTTTCTGTGAATGCTATCTAGTGCATACTTGTTTTGTAGTGTTTAGTGCATAGTTCAGTCTATTAGTGTAGTAAATCTTTGTTGTGAATGCTACTTCGTTGATACTTTTTTGTAGTGCATAATTCAGTCTAGTTGTGCAGGACACATTTGTTGTGAATGCTGCATAGTGCATAGTGCCTAGTTCAGTGTAGATTTGCAGTACATATTATGAATTCTATCTCATGCATACTTGTTTTGTAGTGCATAATTCAGTATGGTTGTGCAGGACATATTTGTTGTGAATATGCCATACTTGTTTTGTAGTATTTATGAAGTGTACACTAGTTTTCTAGAGCACTTTTATATTTTAGTGCACACACATTTATTAAAATGAACTTAAATTAGGATCCACTAGGTATGTGCCTGAAGCCGAATACAGAATTTGTAGCCTGGATGCCAGCTGAACTTAGCCCCGCCCACAATTTTTTTAGGACGGGAGGTTCGGTCTGGCCTCGCTCCATAGAGGAGTAATTATCTCTGAACAGAAACTGTTCGGACCAATGAGATCATCAGGGCGGGCTTTAGCCGATGATGGACAGATGATCAACAGTAACGTAATCATCACGTCATCAAAGGGGCTTGGGTTATATTTGAATCCTAAACGGAGAGCTTGTTTGTATCTGCATTCACCTTCACTTAGGGGTGGGCGATATCTCGATATTTAAAATATATCGAGATATTTTTTAAACTCGATATGGATTTTGACTTATCGTATATATCGATTTTGCTTTTGAAAGCATGAAATGAATGAAAAGAAGGCTATATGTAGGCCTATTATTTATTGTATTTTACAGTTAAATTATTATTATTTATGTTATCTGGGAGTTGTTGTTTTTTTGGTCACAAAAGCACTTTGTTTCTTCATGAACTGACTACCTCTTTGCACTTCAATAAAAAAAAGAATTTGTGGTATTTGGCATATTTGTTTTTGCTGTTGTTTTTAGGGGGTTATTTTTCCTGTAAAGATATTGAGATATATATTGTATATAGCAAAATATATATTGAGATATATTTTTTGCTCCATATCGCCCAGCCCTACTTTCACAATTTCTCTCAGAAATGATGATCATGTTGGGTAAGTACTCTGTGTATCATTAAATTATTTTATTTTTTTACAACACCGGCAAAGATAGTTTATTCCAGCGTGTGCAGACAGGGTTGCCAAGTTTTTACAACAAAGCCCCCCAACTACTAGCCCTAAACAATAGCTTCTCGGGGGGTTCTCCAGAAAAAAATGGTGTTTGGGGGTAAAATGTGTGTTATTTTGGCAAGGTTGCTGCTAAAATTTGCATTTATGGGTCTATATATCACATAATAGTCGCTTCAACCCGCGGACATAGAAAACAACCCGCGGGAAAAAAATGCGGACTTGGCAACACAGTGCAGTTGAGCTCTGTTGATGTCGCTTCGTTTCTCTGATTGGTTGTAGGTCTGTCCAATCGAGGTCTTTCCTGGTTCGGTTGAAACACGCCCCATAATCACAGCCCAATGGAGCATCAGACTCAGATTCTGACTAGAGTTGAATATGACCACGTCAAGCTACAGAATTTGGAAAGGAAATAACACATTCTGTGAAGCCTCTAAAGGGACTAATGAAATATATTTTTTCCTCCCATCTCATATTTTTTTCTGTTGCTTACTATATCCATGATTCTTTGGGGGCTCCAGTCCGTAGTATGCGCTATTCACGTTCATGTGTGCCTTTCCAAATGATGTGCTTCTTATTATTTAAGAACTTTCCTTATGCTTGTGCTAATATGACTATGAAACTATGACAGTGCTACCAGAAGCCCATTGCAGGACAACAACCTGTGTGTGCAGCTCTCCGTCTTATTCACTTTATCACTGTCAGTTTTTCCTCACCTTTTCTGTGACCAAAGGACCTCCTCGTTTCACAGTCCATTTTTCTCTTGGTCAAGGAGAACTGCAGTACTCGCAGCTTTAGAAACCTTGCATGAGTATGACGCCGCCATAAAGTTAATTTCTGCGTAAGTTGGCATTCTTTTCATGCGCTCACATATATAACTTGCCCAATATCAACTCATCGATTACTCATTCATAACTTCTGCGATTGCCTCGTGAAAGGTTTTTTCCTTTCCCTCGTTGCTGTTGTGAAATCTAGAGAGGAATGTCATTTTTATAAGCGTCTGACTCAATGTAATGGGTTTTCAGGCCTGCTTGAATGGATGCAGGGAACGGAGACATTTGATGAATTTTAAAGACAAAAGTCTTGAAACGTCTAACAAGAAGCGATTCTGGGATACTAATGCCTTAAACTAGGCTCTTTTATATATCAAAGAATCTCCATGACATCAAAGCAAGTACAAATGGAAGTGCGTCATTTTAAAAATACACGTTATGGGCTTTACTTTGCACTGTGGCAGTGTGGGAGTGTTCTTTGTGTTCAGTCCTCTGTCCTTTCATTATCTCAGACAACAACAACTCGGCACAGACAACTTGAGATGATCACACACCCTTTATTTGTAACCAGACACAACGAGAACCAAACATTACATGACACGCATAGTATGCACACAACAGCACTGGCTGCTAAAAATGTGTTTCATGCACACTGATACACACGGCAAAGTCACTGTAATCAGTCTACTGATTTACATATAATCTCTCTCCCTCTCTCTCTCTCTTTGTCTTGCAAAGCAGTACTGTGAACAGTTTTAGACACTTGTCTAAAAACGCTGTAAAGTAAGAATGCTTTTAAAAAATAATGTCATAAATAGATTTTGTTTATCAATGAACTCCTAATAACTAAAATCAGATCAGTGTTTGGTGTGACCACCCTTTGCTAGTGATGGGACATCTGAAGCGAGGCTCCGGAGCTTGTGTCGAGCAAAAAGGGGCGTTCCAGATGAAGCCCCGATTCGAGGCTTGTATCGTTTCCGTGAAAATCACGTGACGATGACAAACGAGGCCTCGTTTTCTGTTGAATACGTCATTGCTTCATTCTGAGTATCGCTTTCGGACAAAAGTGGTTCGAAACCTCGCGGCTCTTCTGGGGTTTGCAGTAGGCATTTGCATTGGTGTTGAGGTGTTGGTTGTATGTAGTAGCGATATCATTATATATATCATAGCTTGTATTATATATTACATTATACTTAGTTTAGTAGATTATTAGAGTAAATTATGCATAGTAAATTAGCCTATATCTAGTTGTAATACCTATACAACGTAATTATATATATATATATATATATATATATATATATATATATATATATATATATATATATATATATATATATATATTTTAGTAGTAGCCTAGTGTTATTATTATATATATATATATATATTATTGCTATTATTATTATTATTATTATTATTATTATTATTAATATTATTATAAGACTAGACTGTATTAGGGAAAGCTTTTCCCATCCCTGTTCCACAATTCCAGTCCCATCAGCACTGCACTCACAATAATTTATTTACAATCATTCTGGGCATTCACTGTCATCACTAACCCAAAGAACTACTGAATAGTTGAACACAAAGTTGTGTGTTTGTGTGAGTTGTGTGTACATAGGTTAATACAAGCAGAGTAAAATGCTTTATTAATACACAGGCAATAGAAAAAGGGTGTGCCCACAGTATGATCATTTGGTTGCTCAGGATGAATAGATTTGTGTGCGATGCATTGCTTTGCACAGCAGGTGTCACTAGAGAGCACACTGTTTCATGAGGCTTCAGGTAAATGAACCTTTTGGTGAAGCAATGGGCTGGAAAGCCTCAGTGGTTCAGGAAGCCTCATTTGGCCATCACTACCCTTTGCGTTTTTGTGACGAACTGCTCTGAGACAGAAGGTTGGAGATCCAAACGCAGTATTTATTGAAGGGTAATCCAAAGTCGTGGTCCATAGAACAGGCAAAAGGTCATAACAGGAAATCAGTCCAAAAAGGCAAACAAAACAAAAGGGGAATCCACAGAAAAGGCAAGAAATCAAAGACCAAGCTACATGAACCCAGGGAACTGGTCAGAAATGCAGTTGTGACACTGAACAAGACTTCGCAATGAATGACAGAGATAACCAGGCTTATATAGGCAGAGGTAATGAGGTGATGAGACACAGGTGTAAACAGTGAGTGCTAATGAGTCCGGGGAAAGGATTATGGGTAATGTAGTTTGTGATGGAGTGACAGTCCGGGGTGGAGTGCCCTCTGGTGGTGATCACGGGCACTCACACTGGTGAATTGTGACAGTTTTAAACAGCTTTTGTCCTGCTACACCTGCTCATAGTTTTTCAGGAGCTTTACAGGAGGGTTTCTTCAAGCGTCTCAGAGATGTCGTCGCAGTTCTTGTGGATTTTGTCTCAGTTTCTTCATGTAATCCTTCATGTGACTCGGTGATGGTGAGATTAGATCTCCGTGTGGATCAAACACAATGTAAAAAAATATTTCTAAAATAAGTTACCTGGTTGCCTTAAACTTTTGAGTTCATTGAAATAATTTATTTTAGTTAATACGATGAACATTTTAGAAAATCGACAACCTTTATTAAAATATTATTAAAAGATTTTTTAACCATATTGGGTTATTGTTTGTGTTTTATTTCTGATGATGCTGTGAAACATGCCAAATAGTGCTATTTTCATGATTTATCAATTTTTTTATGTGGTTCAGATACAATAATATTTTGAGTTTCTATTTATTAAACAAATTTCCTTCATTGTATCAACCAGGTTACTTACTTTTTAAGTTAAACCAACAAAAACCAACATTTTTTTTACAATGTATATATAAATATATACACTGTATTAAAAAAAAGTTGGTTGGTATACAGGGAGTGCAGAATTATTAGGCAAGTTGTATTTTTGAGGATTCATTTTATTATTGAACAACAACCATGTTCTCAATGAACACAAAAAACTCATTAATATCAAAGCTGAATATTTTTGGAAGTTTTAGTTTTTAGTTTTAGCTATTTTAGGGGGATATCTGTGTGTGCAGGTGACTATTACTGTGCATAATTATTAGGCAACTTAACAAAAAACAAATTGATACCCATTTCAATTATTTATTTTTCAATTATTTATCTTGTGCTTTTGGGCACTCCAGTGATGTTGCAGCACGAAATATGGCCAAACTGGTGGCAAGTGGCATCTTGGCAGCTGCACGCTTGACTTTTCTCAGTTCACGGGCAGTTATTTTGCGCCTTGATTTTTCCACACGCTTCTTGCGACCCTGTTGACTATTTGAATGAAACGCTTGATTGTTCGATGATCACGCTTCAGAAGCTTGGCTATTTTAAGACTGCTGCATCCCTCTGCAATATATCTCACTATTTTTGACTTTTCTGAGCCTGTCAAGTCCTTCTTTTGACCCATTTTGCCAAAGGAAAGGAAGTTGCCTAATAATTATGCACACCTGATATAGGGTGTTGATGTCATTAGACCACACCCCTTCTCATTACAGAGATGCACATCACCTAATATGCTTAATTGGTAGTAGGCTTTCCAGCCTATACAGCTTGGAGTAAGACAACATGCATAACGAGGATGATGTGGTCAAAATACTCATTTGCCTAATAATTCTGCACTCCCTGTGTATATATATATATAGTATAACATGAATAATACAATATATAAATAAAATAATATTAATATGAAAAAATAATTTGAATATATAAGTCATAATCACAAAATATTCACTGAAAAAAGAGACTGTTTCTAGTAACCAGAAGGCATCCAGATAGATGAAGGCCTATGGTTTGCAGTTCGTTTTTTTATTAGGAAACATTCTGGTATAGATTTAGAGCTCACTGGAGAGGAGGAGCCAAGATGAAACTACAGTTTTATATATTTCTGGTGGGAATTACATGCCTGTTTATTTTTGCTGATTTGGCAAGAACATAAAAGGGGAAATATGAAATAATTCCCAAGAAACTTGTTTATAAATAAGCTACTTGCTGCATTCATTATCATATTTTCATGGCTGTTTGGATCTGGAGCCCAGATGAAAACAAGATCTGTTTTTTATCGTCTCTGCGGAGGTGTGTGTTTGCATTTGTGTGTGATAGAGTATCTGTGTCAAATGGGGAAAAAAACAAGCTAATGATCCTGCGTTGTTTGCAGTAAAGCAAATAATAGCTTTTCATACCAATGACAAAATGCGTGAAGCTATATGGCTTTCATGGCTATCATCTATTTTTCAAGAGATATCCCGCTCTCCTCCTCACAGCGGGGAACTTTGTGAGCTCTCTTCTTGAGTTCTTCTCTACTTCTTGTGTATTTTCGTGTGTATTTGCATTGATAGTGTGTTTGGTGTCTCTGCAGGGCTGCTGATCGGATCCGGATGTGCCCTGTACCCTTTAGGATGGGACAGTGAAGAGGTCAGACAGACCTGCGGGAACAGCTCTGACCAGTTCGATCTTGGTACGTTGATATATACATCGAGACACAAAATTTCAGATTTAATTTTAGGCCTATAACGCAAACTAGGGGTATACCAATACTGACATTTGAAAATATAAGATATCATGTATTCCTTTTTTAATGTCAAAAATCATTAGGATATTAAAATCATGTTCCATCAATATATTATTCCATGTATTTACAATATATTATAATATATTTCAAGTAATATATTGGTAAATATATTTTCCTTTCGTAAGGGAGGTCTTCATTTGGACAACTTTAAAGGAGATTTTCTCAATATTTTGATTTTTTGCACCCGTAGATTCCAGATTTAATAGTTGTTTCTCAGACAAATATGGTCCTATCCTAACCAACCACACATCAATGGAAAGCTGATTTATTCAGCTTTCAGATGATGTGTAAATCTCAATTTAAAAAAAAAAGACCCTTATGACTGGTTTTGTGTTCCATGGTCACATTTATGTTAAAATAAATGCTGTTCTTTTAAGCTTTCTATTCATCTAAGAATCCTGAAAAATATATAATTTCCACAAAAATACTAAAGTCCCGGTGAACCGGAAGTAGCAAATGAGTTTTCTTCAGTGCTGTGACATATTTCCAAGTGAAAGTGAATATTGATTAGAGGGCAGGGTTTGACTTTAGCGCTCCTCCTCTCCATCTCTATAGGAGTATGATTAAAACCCATTTAATCCCACCGGTCAAAATAGTGACCGTATAAAAATGCTTAATTTCTAAGGCTATAAAAATGTTACTGAACAATCTATCAATGTATTTCCAGCAGATATTGAAATAATAAAGGGTCTCAATTAAATATGTGCAGTGTTGCATGTTTATGTTAAATTGTCGCATGACCAGAGCTGTTTACTTCCTGTTTGCGTCAAGAGAAGAGGATGGCAGCAAGAAAGCTCCCAAAGAAAAGGATAGTAAAGTAGGAAAGTATGTTAACATAAGGATGGAACATAGATTTTTGGTACACATCATGTTTAAGGTGTCTAGTATTGATATATGCATTTGCAATTACTCAACTTTGTTTAATGTGGCCATAGAACTCACAAACATGTCAACGGCAACAATAGTGACCGGTGGGATAACCCATTGTATCTACATGCTAATACACATAGGCTAACTGTTCTACCTTACTTTCCGCTACTATCTAACTTTCTACCTAATTTTACACAGACAGACAGACACACACACACACACACACACACACACACACACACACACGCGCACACACGCACACGCAGATCTATATTCAATCTGTCCAATGGTTGATACAACACAGTATCCCACCGGTCACAATTGTGACCGATCATAAAACACACTTTTTCACACACTTTTCCATGAAAATTTCAAAAAATTATGATTGATTGTTTGAAAGGGATACTAATGACACATGATTTGGATATATTTTTGTGTCTGGGAAAAATTTGGGAATAAACATTTTCAAACCTAAGCCGTCAAACTGACGTCATCTGAGAAGGAACGCCGTTTCCAGACCGGACGTTACTTTTCAGATTTTGATTAAAGATTACCGCAACAAACTATTTTTTTTCTGTGTATTAACTTGCACGGATTAATTGTTCACCCTAAGACCTGTAATGTGTGATAAGAAAGTAAATACGGTCAATTTTTATTTCATGAGGACTTTAAGCAGCAAAACTGTTTTCAACATTGATGATAATAATAATAATAGTTGGTTTATCTTATCTTAGGTACTGCCCTTCTTTGTATTGTATTTATTATTATGTATCCATTTTGTTAAATTGTTTTTTGTTTTATCTGTTTGTTTGTTTTTTTTGTATTATGATGCTGTGTCTACCTGCCAAGGGACTACAGATGAAAATTAGCTCTCTAGACAACTCTGGCGCATTTACTTTTTTGAGTGTAAAAAAAGTATATTTTTACACTCAAATATTTAATAAATATTTTGAGTGTAAAACAAAAAATGTTAATTAATGTGCATTGTCCCTTTTAAAAAAAGAAAAACAATTTTTTTTAAATTAAAATCAGCACATTAGAATGATCATGTGACATGAAGACTGGAGTAATGATGCAAAAAGCTTTGTTTAAGCATTATTAAAGAGTTAATGAAATGAGATGTGCGTGACAGCAGCAGCCTAATAAACCAGTCACTGAGATTATTCAATTTCTGTATATTGATTATATATTAAGGCCACGGGTAAATATGAGATTTATTATAATGAGTTTATGTGAAGATTGGTTTAAGTTCACTTAAATTAAAAGTATTTTTTAAAGCCTATTAAATGTTGAAATTGATATCTTTCAATGATACTGTAATGTTGGATGTCAATCATTAATTTTATCAGTGTCAGTGATACTGGCCTTCATTCATAAAAACTTGCCATTACAACAAATATTTAAAATATCCTGTCTTTAAGTTGTTTCTATATTAATTTGGAGAGTAACTGTGAAATGATTATAATATAACGTTACAAATATTTAAAACTCTTTTTTTAATTGTAATTAATTCGGAAAAATATACGATTAAGGTGTGTGTGTGTGTGTGTCCGTGCGTGCGTGTGTGTGAGAAATGCTAAATGGAACGCATAAAAAAATCCGCTACCATGGCTAAAGTACATGAAAACATTTTAATGTATTTATGTTTGAAAATAAGTAAGCCGATTATTGAATCTCTGGTTTGTGTCTTTCAGGTTCGTGTGAGATCGGATGGGCTTATTACTGCACCGGGGCCGGGGCCGTGCTGGCCATGCTCTTGTGCACGTGGATGGCATGTTTCGCAGGGAAGAAACAGAAACATTACCCTTACTAAACATGAGGAAGACAAAAAACAACAGTAGAGGACACTATGAACAGCACATATACAGGGCATGACCGTCATTCTCCGATTCAGAGAGCTTGTACATCCAGTGCGCTTCCCTAACACTTATCATATTCAAGAGACAGGGCTCAACGCTGACCTTTCCACGGCAATTCCCACTTGAGATTTTTTCTGTGACTGACCATTGACCTGCATTGGAATCTTTTGCATTTAAAGTTATTAAAAAAATACTGACTTTTGACCTTTTTTGCTCAAAAGGACTGTATTACTCTCATGTATCTGTTGTGTTTGTGTAAGAACAGTATTCTTGGTGGCTTAAGTTGTTGCGCTTTAGTACATTGTGATATTATAATAACCTATTCAATATTATGCATTCATTCATGTCCTGTTATTGACTTAAATGTCTCCTCTGCAATAATATACATCTTAAACGGACTGTGTATTTGCTAATTTGACAATATATTGTCTGATATATTTGTTTGTTATTTACAACTTTTATATAACACATGCATAAATGTCCATTTTATTTCACTGTATTTGTGAATAAATACTGTGATTTAACCTCATTTATTCATGTTAGTGTTTTTTTATTTTTATTTAAAGCTTAAACAGAGACGTCATTTCTTATCTGCATGATCTGTGTATTTTTAACCTGCATGAATCTTTCTGTTTTGGGATGATGGATTGCCTGGTGTTAATTTCCGACAGGGTGATGCAGTGCTGAAGAATTCGCTGCTGGAATGCGAAACTACAGGGATCTAGACTGCGGGGAGATGTAAAAGCTGATCAGAAGTTATTGACGATCTGCTGTTCTCGTTTAGCACTTTAAGCAAACCGTCACACACACGCGCTGAAGTCAGCTGTTGTTTTAGGAATGCATATGCTTGTGTGGGATTACAAATTTAAGAATCTGTGTAAGATCTGGTGATCCTGACATAACAGAACATTTAAAAAAATATCACTGCAAGCAAGTACAAGCACAATAAGTCATACAAGCGTGTCTGGGCATCAGAGCAACTGTAACAACGAGCACTTTAAAGGTGAACTATGTAGTATTTTTGCAGTAAAATATCCAAAAACCACTAGGCCGGTGCTATATATTTTGTTCAGTTGAGTTCTTTTTAAATATTTCAACTATTTGTAAATTGTGAGAAAATTGCTATTTTAACTAAGGACCGGGACGTGTCAGCATAGCGTTTGAGCGAGTCGCCTGTCAATCTCGTCATATCTGCATTACCCTCGGTTTCGGCTTTTATTTGGCAGGAGCGCTTTACTCTTAGCAGTGTGAACAAGTGAACGCACAGAGTAACGTCATAACATCATTTTAAACACACTTAAATGTATCTAATATGATAAACAGAGCTGCTTTACCTCATAATCATAACCGGAAGAGCGGATCAGTGCAGGCGCCCGGCGACTGTGTCCCGTCCCGTCATAATAAAAGTCCCGGTGCTCGCGAGCGGTGTGTGTGTGTATGACAATCGCTCCAGCGGCCGTGCTCAGCTCCACAACACTCGGTCCTGCTCTGCTTTACACTACAGTAACATTAATAACCGCATCCATGAACATGATTTCTGCCCGAGTCCTATTTTCCACCGGCTGTGATGTGAAGACCACATCTCCCAAGATACTGCGCTCACACTTGGCGTCATCAAACTACGCATTTGTTTAGAATAGGCGCCCTCCAGTGGACGGAAAGTTGCATAGTGCACCTTTAAAGGTCCTGTTCTTGGCGATTCCATCTTTAGTGTGTGTAATGTTGCTGTTAGAGCATAAATAATACCTGTACAATTATAAAGCTCAAAGTTCAATGCCAAGCAAGATATTTTATTTAACAGAAGTTCCCTTTCAAAGCCTACAGCGAACGGCCGGTTTGGACTACAGCCCTGCACTTCCTGCTGTAATGACGTCACTAGAACCATTTGTTGACGAACCCTCCGCCCACAAGAGCACGCAAAATAGGGGGCGTGGTCTCGTTGCTCTCCCACGTGGAGAAGAGGGCATATTGAGCGCGTGCATCTCCCAGTTATGGTAAGAGGCGGGACCTTTCCGGGCAAAGTGCGCTAAGCTGCTGTCCAATCACAGCACGGGAAGCGCTGGCCCAATCAGAACTCGTTACGTGTTTCTGAAGGAGGGACTTCATAGAACAAGGAAATCATCAGGCCGTTTTTAGGACAGAGGAAACAGCGCTGTACAGATAAGTCAATTGTGTGAAAAATACTGTGTTTTTTTTACACACGAAACATGAACTCATGTTATATTGCACACTGTAAACATAATCAAAGCTTCGAAAACACGAGAAGAACGGGAGCTGTGATTTATTGGTTTATTACGTTTGACCAATAGGTGGACTGTCAATATGCCAAAGCATTGCAGAGATACAGCCACACTGTCAGCACAAAATCCATACATTTTTGTCAGCACAGACTAAAGATGTTTATCAAATTTTTTATGGTTTTTAATGAAAATCTAAATGGTGGACAGTAAGTTTGTCCGAATATAGCAAGACTGATATCTATGTTCTCGGCATGACCCAGGGAATCTAATAAGATATGTTTCATTACAATAGGCTAATGTAATCAAAGGTTATGAGCATTTTTGTTATAACCTCTGAATACAAGGTGGCGCTGCCTAAAAACTTTTTGAGTACTTTGGTGCCGAAGACACCAGTCAAGTTGCGTAATGATATGCCAGTGCAATCATATTTTTTGGGACAAAATTCAAAATGGCTAATGTGCAAAATGTTCGATATGGGGAAATTGGAAATTGGAAATCTTTTGACTCAGCATGCTGCACCGAATCTAATGAGACCACTTTCATGATTTTTTTGGCCAAAGCGTTAAGTAGTGAGCAAAAATAGCCAAATTTTGTATCTCAAGACCACTAGGTGGCACTGTGCCGAAACACTGCAGGTAGCCTCAGGTCATGGTTTTCTTACACAACAAATGTGTTCAGAATACTCTAAAGCTTTGCGAAGATCTAGCTTCACATTAATTTTGGCGGATACTACACCAAATTCGTTCTGAAGATGATCTGGTTAAATTGTCAGGCTTTTTTAAGACTGAAAACTGGTCTGTGTCTGCTCTGTATTTCCTACTTCACGAGAGGCGTGATCAACTGGCATAGTTCAAATGACTCTGTACGAAATTGGCTCCTTCAACCAATCAGGCCAACGATCCATCACTTCTCTATCCGTCATCGTATTAAAGCCACCGATAATGCACCATGTGGATAAGCCGGTTTGTGATTGGTCCCAGAAGCAGGATAGAAATATGTACAGGTTTCCAGCCTGAGCTGCAGGGCGAAATCAAATCGCCGGCATATATTTTTTTCTGAAAATTCAAAATGGCGTAACCATTTTCATGATGGAAAATGATGTCATTGGTTGCAATCGAGGAAAACAACATTTTTAGTCCTTATGGTTCAAAAGCAGGGGTGTAACGATTCATCTACTACATCGATGTATCGATTTATATTCCTATGATCCAACTACATCGATCCGTGCTCGGCAAGTTGGCCTTAACCAGAAGAGATGTTGGTTGCACTTTATTTTTGATATTAATATTATATTTGTATTATTATTTTTATGTTGAAAAACAACAGCAAAAGTAGCAGGTAAACCTACACTGTCAGAAAAAAAGGTACATTGCTGTCACTGGGGCGGTACCCTAAGGTACAAAACCAAAAAGGTACTAATATGTACCTTTAAGGTTCTACTATGTACCTTTAAGGTACTAATTTGCACTCTTAAAGTACTGATATGTACCTTTTAAGGTACTAATATGTACCATTTGGGGGTGAGTAAGGTACAAAGATGTACCTTTTCACTTTTGTACCTTAGGGTACCGCCCCAGTGACAGCACTGTACCTTTTTTTCTGAGAGTGTACTGTTAATTAAACCTGAAGAGATGTTAGTTGCACTTTATTTTTTATATTCAAATTGTAATATTTTTATTTTGAAAAACAAGCAGAGGTAGCAGTATAGTAGTATGTTGGTTGAACTTACTGTACTTTTATTGAAAATGAGAGCAGAAAAGGTTAACTTACTGTTAATTCAACCTAAACTTTTGGTTGCACTTTATTCAAATAAAATGTGAACACATTTGCCATTAACATTGTTTATATCCATAATTAATTGATACCTGGTTCCCTTAAAAGAAACAACAGGAATCTAGGAAACTTCACCTGCACGTATTTATTTCAGTCACGCTGATTTAAATTTTTATCTACTGAATCGATTTCAAGTCACTGAATCGTTTCGGATCGTATCGTTCTAAATGAAATATCGTCCTTGAATCGTATCGACAACCTCAAATCGTGATACGAATCGAAACGTTAAAACGAATCGTTACACCCCTATTCAAAAGCTATCTGCACAAATGTAAGTCAAATTTTGGACAGGTGGTGACGCTAGAATGATTGAGTTAGAGACTCCAAATTTGCTAATGGACTGCCTTAGACTCAAGAGCAGAAGAAGAAACAGAAGCAGAATAATAGGATCCCCAATGGATACAATAGGTGGCCCCGCCCTAACTAAGGTGAAATACATTGCATTTAGCAGTTCCTGTTCTCTTTATTGTAAGTCAAATGAGTCAGATTACTGAGACTCACCTTTTTTCTTTAATGGCTCTTGGAATAGTTATGCAGATTGGATCAGGATTGATGATACTCTGTCTGATACTTCCTCTTCATTTGCATGCATTAGCCAAATGTCTCCATGTCTAAGCACTGCCTACTAAAATCTATATAAACTACAATATACGAGGCCATAGTTGGCTGCAGAATAAGAATAAGATGAACAGTTATTGATAATCACAGCATTTCATCAAACCCTGCAGGGTTTAACACTTGACTGAGGTGAGGAAAGGTTCAAACCTTTTCCTCCTTGATTAAGCTAAACCCGTCAGCGAGAGGGTGCAAGGCAACAGAAAATCAATGTCGCACATGGTGGAGTTTTGACAAATGTCCCACTTTGTTCAGCAAAGACAAGCAGAATCTGGCAGACTTCAGGGAAAACAAGCTGTCTGGATGTATTAAGCTCATCTCAGCTTTGCTCTGTGATTTCTTCTTACCTCAGTAGTTTTGTTGGAGACTTCACTCTCACTTTGGTCCATATCCCATTGCTCCTATACTGTCTTTGTTAAAAAAAATATATACAGTATAGGATATATACAGTATAGGATATATATATATATATATATATATATATTCCCACACTATATTCCCATAATATATATATTTCCACACCGCTGTCTCCACTGTCCTTTAAACGGCTCGTTTGCTTCCTGCTTCTATCCCTCTGAAAAACGTTTGGTTAGATGGCCAAATGTAGTTTCCTGTATTTTTATTGGCTGAAGTGCCAAGCACAGGTTAAGGCCACGCCCCTTCCCATTAGGGGCAGAAGTCACATCTGCGGAGACTAGCGAGGGTTTATGATGTCACCAACCCAGGAAGAAGCTCGTTGTAGTCCAAACCGGCCGCTATTGTAGGCAATAAACCGCCGTAACTTTAAAAGACAATATCTCCGTTTGCATTGAACTTTCAGCGCTGTAACTTTGCAGAGACTGTTTATGCTCAAGCAGCGACATTACACACTAACTAAAGTTAAAAAAGTGAAATTGCACGCAACCACCCCTTTAAAATCTGTTCAATTTTCGACATACCATAACATACATTTGCCGACTATGTAAAAAGTTACAGAGAAAAACTGGGCATCATGCACTAAATGACTGGATCACAAGTTTTTTTAACACAACATGCAGAAATACATCGTCATGTAATCACAGACAGACTCGATGATGGTGAGATCAGATGTTGTCAGATTCCTTTTGCATACAAAAATCTCACTGGATTATTACAATTAATGGCAAAAGGAATGTTTGGAAATGTAAACTGATATTTCCTACTGACACAGTACAGCGAAATATATAAATAATTGACTTAAAATAGTTTTTTCTTGGTGAAAATACTAACGCGCCTCAGACTTTTACACAATATGTATCTCTGAGTGAATCGGCTTCTCAAATAAGAAAAAGGGTACAAGAATTTTCATGAATTTTCAAAAAAGTAATGATGTGCACGGATATCATGAAAATTATAATTTATAACAAATACTGCAATATTCCATTAAAAAAACAAGATTTGTCCATTTTGATTTCATGGAGACTTTAAGACTCGAGATGCATTTCTATTATACACTACAGGGAACGATTGCTTTTGTTTTTGGCTTGATGTTTAGAGCCATATGGTTGTCATCAGTGCCATATGTGAAGTTTGAAGAGCTACTCTAAAGAAAGAAGTCTCAATTGTTAAAGGTGAGAAACTGTAAACTCAAAAAAAGTTTTTTTTTTCTCTTGTTTCTTCAGGACTGAATAACATTTATATATTACATTTAGAAATACATATGTAAAAATAAATAAACATTAGCAGATATTAAAGGCACAATATGTAAGGTTTTTTGGATTAAAACTAAAACAATGTTATACATTTTGCTGGCTTGTGCACTTACATTATCCCAAATGTTTCCAAGAATGAAACCATGGAAACACCAAAGATGTTTTAATTTAATATCTGATGTGTTTTATTAGCTACTGTTTGGATCATTGATGGACAGAAACTAATGATTGTTCTCCAGCTCAACACAGTTAGTCTTAGTGTTTAAATCTGGTGTTCTTGATGTCTCACATAGCGCCGAGCAAACACACATGGTAGCATTATAACATAACTTTAACACACTCAAATGTGTGTAATACCGGTATGATATTCCCCCCCCCCCCCCCCCACACACACACACATACACGAGCAGAAGAAACAGAGCGCTCATCTGCGGCAGAATAAACGCTCCACCAAATTCAGGCTTCATCAAGCTACGCGTTTGTTTTGAATAAGCAATCTCTAGTGGCGAAAATTACATATTGTGGCTTTAAGTAGGTCCATATCCATTTTAAATCTTATTGTGCATAGCGGAAAACACTGCTTTTCACTGCACATTTCCATGAAAACAGAATAACCAAAATGCTGATGTGCTAATCCAACCTGTTTTTTTTGGTCCCAGACACACAATTACCGACAAGGTAAATGAGTTTCCCATTCTTTATTTAAAATTAATAAAATAACCATACATGTGTGACAGACCTCACATAATCATGCAGTCAGCAGAATATCTCATGAATTAAATATTGCATTAATTAAAGTGGAACCCTCGAGGGAAGCAATTTGAGGTCACAGTTGGAGTCATATAAGCTCCTATTTACTCATTATCACACACTGAAATGAAGGCACATTTTACACTCATACTGTTTTTAATGGGTATCTGATATTCAGAGCTGGTTAAGAGGCTAGGTTAAGAGCATCACGATTGTGGAATCTTTTGCCATCTAGTGGCTAAATGTTATTTTTAATGCACGTGACGTGTGGTCAGTAGAACACATGAACTGTCAATAAGTCCACATTTTTCAATCAAGTACATAAATATATAAAGATATGCTACATCCAGTATGTTGGATTTGTCATTGTCCTTGCACGTATGTTACTGACTAGCAAAAAACATTGTTTACGTCTTATCTTTTCATACATTTTTTTCATACTTTGCATTAAACATTAATGTGATTAGACTGGAATTTAGGGCAACTGGGATCGTCCAAGACACTGGGCAGTTATTAGAGGAATTTTATTTTGGTTCAAAACAGAGGCAGCACCCAGTTTTCGGGACAAAAAGGGCGGGGCCGACTCGATTTTTACCACGTGATCAGAAGCAGCCAATACAATTCGTCGGCTAGAGTGACTCACAAACGGTCATCGCCAATCCGCGCTGATTCTGAACTCAAATCTGTTTGAAAGCGCGTGCGCTGCACTTGAATGTTAGGAGAATTGTTCTTCAAAAACATTTTAAAACTGAGATCCTTATAATTGTCTTTCCTGACTGACTGAAGAAGCCTCAGATAACGTAAGTAGATGTTGCTTTGTCAACCGTCATCGTTGGTTTGTGTGAGTATTGGCATGTCTTGCATCTTTCTGAAGCGTGTTGGAATAACACGGACTCGCTGATTCGCTTTATATGTTTTTTTCTTACCTTGCAAATCTAGCGTTCACTTCAATAATAATGAATGAATTGAGACTAGTGTATTGGTTTATCTTATATGTATTAAATGCAGGAGCCTTTGAGTTTGGGGTATTGTCAGCTACTAATAACTTACGACCTCGTTAAAAAGTCCCACTTTGTGATTGCGTGTGTATTTATATGTTTGTTTAGTTATATTTATGTCGATGTATGTATTTATGAATGTGTGTGTGTGTGTGTATATATATAATTGCGCACACGCCCGTGTTATTATTGTTCTGTTATAATAAAATAAAAATAATACAAATGAAAACAAGAAAAAAAAATACTTGACCTTAAATAAATTATAATCTAAGTGGGTCTATTAATACGTACTATTAGTGTATATCTAAAATAACACTTATATATGTATGTGTGTATATGTATAAATTAGATGAAAATAACTTATAAGTGACTTTGCCTTGTCTAACAGTGTGCTTGGAACACATTTAGCAGCTAAAAGTGGAAATGTTGCTGTTTTAAAAACTAGCTAGGCAGGTAAAGAACACATTTTCTTGTTTTGCTTGTTTGACGATCGTAATGTTATGTTCAGCAGGGAAGATCATCATCTTTGAGGAACTGTCCTTGCACTGGTAGATGCTCAGAATGGAGTCGGTGGTGATGAAAAAGGTATCATTGTATTTTGTGAAGCTGACCAGCTCTTTCATAGTTGGAAGATGTGTTTCTCACATGTACATGTGTAAAAGATGTCTGTATGCATGAAATTAGCTTGTTTTTTACTTCCATTCAGAGTAACAAGGAGAACACTAAACCTGTTTGTGGCCCAAAAAAACAAGTCTGCAGTATTGTATCAAAACAAAGAGTGATTCTTCAGTCGAAGGAGGAGAATTCTGGAAAAAGAGAGAAGGAAAAGGATGTTAGACCGAAGGCCAAAACTAATGATGCTGATCCTACGAAGCGCAACACCCTAAGCCAGGCCTTCCGTACGCAGCAGACTGTAAGACACAGGAAGCTTGTGGAAGAAGTTCAAAAACCACCTTCTACTGTCTCTGCCATTCAGAAATCCAAACCTGGTACGTATAAAGGCCGTGTGGTGCAGTCTAAAATCGACTGTTTCAGAAAACCCAGTGGTGATGTGAAGACTGCAGAAAAGAAAGTGATTCCGAAGCCGGATGCGACCAGACCAAAACCTGAAGTCCCTAAAGTCCGGTCTAAGTCTGTTACTTCCCTGTCGACGTCCACTAAACCCAGAGTCAACTCTTTGCTATCTAGGCCGAAATCTGTTTCTGATGTACCACTGAATGCCACTGAAAAACCAGTCCAGAAGTCTGTTTCCCATAAACGGATGCCTCAAAAGATCTCAGGCTCCGTCTCTCAAGCAGGTGCCCCTCGGGATCGTGTTCCTCCCAGGCCAGCCCCTTCAGCTACAGGGCGCTCGGCCATCAGCAGACCCATCGCTTCAAAGAAGAAAGAGGTGGCGGCGCATGTGGCGAAAACTAAAGCGGCCACCACTGAGCAGAATATCCGCAGACCTGTCACAAGTACAATCAGCCACTACAAAGTGCAAATGGAGACGGCTGAAGAGAGAAGGTGAGTTGTGTACACTGCCATGGATACAGGGTTCCCGTAGGGTCTTAAAAAGCCTTAAAGGTGCACTATGCAGCTTTCCGTCCACTGGAGGGCGCCTATTCAAAACAAATGCGTAGTTTGATGATGCAAAGTGTGAGCGCAGCATCTCGGGAGATGTGGTCTTTTCATCACAGCCGGTGGAAAATAGGACTCAGGTAGAAATCACTTTCATGGATGCGGTTATTAACGTTACTGTAGTGTAAAGCAGAGCAGGACCGAGTGTTGTGGAGCTGAGCACGGCCGCTGGAGCGATTGTTAAACAAATACCCGCCTCGCGAGCACCGGGACTTTTATTATGAAGGGACGGGAGACAGTCGCCGGGCGCCTGCACTGATCCGCTCTTCTGAATATGCATGAATATGAATTCTGCTCCAGTCCTGTCAGATTCTTTTCAATCGGCTGTAGAGGTGAAGACGACAATTCCCTTCAAGTTACGCATTTGTTTTGAATAAGCACCATCTAGCGAAAATTACATATTGTGCCTTTAAAATAGAAATGTTACTTTGAAATTGTACAATATTATTTTTTTTAATCAAATAAATGCAGCCTATGTGAGCATAAGAGGCTGCTTTCAAAAAATGTAACAACCAAATTATTGAACAGTTAAAACTTCAGTCGCATGCGTTACACTATCAATTTTAGCTTGATAAGTGTAACTGATAACAGAGGATATATTGATGGGGTTGCCTAATGTTTAATTTATATTCTGCTTTCAGAGCAAAGCTTGCAGAGTGGCTGGCATCTAAGGGAAAAGCTCTGAAGAGGCCTCCGGTCTCAGAAAAGTCAGCAATCTTTTCACAAAAACCAGCTCCACAGCCTAAAACTGGAGTCGAAGCCACAATTGGTGTGCAGTTTAAGCCTGTCATCCAGCCGGAGGCTGTTAAACCAACCCCTGCATTGCAGACAGACAACCAAACTGATCTCAAAGTCCCTGACGATAAACCAGTGTGTTCTAGCGGATCAAGCAATATTATGAACACCACGCTAGACTTGCTGGACAACAGTGACATGGATCTGCCAGTCGACCCAGAGATAAGAATGGAGTCGGTAAGAACCATAAGAGCGTCTTATTTGTCACACACATACTCGATCATGTGTATTGTCATTTTATAACTGTATTTTCTGTTTTGCAGTTGGTGATGAACTTGTGTGATAAACTAGATGCATTGGAGACGCCCTCATCATGTGAAGATGGTCAGTCTCATGAGGATTCTTTATGCAGTAATTGCAAATTAATAGGTTTGTAAACCCAAAAATGAAAATTCTGTCATTATTTCCTCACCCTCATGTCGTTTCAAACCTGTAAGACCTTCGTTCATCTTCAGAACACAAATGAAGATATTTTTGATTAAATCTGAGACACCAATTTAATTACCACTTTCAAGGCCCAGAAAGTAGTAAAGACATGGTTAAAATAGTCCATGTGACTAGCCATAATGTCATGAAGCCACAAGAATACATAATTCAACACTTTCTTCTCTTCTGTGTCATTCTCCTACACTGTTGAGAGCTTCAGAGTTCTACGTCAGAACGCCGGCTCATTATTGGCTAACGCTGGTCACATGAACACCACAATGCATGCATGTGATGCTGATGAAGGAGTTTCTTCAAAATGTTTTAATTTGTGTTCTGAAGATGAACGAAGGTCTTTCGGGTTTGGAACGACATGAGGGAGAGGAATTAATGACACAATTTTTATTTTTGGGTGATCTAACCCTTTAATACTTGTATAGTACTACTAGATCACCATCCTCATCCACATAAACCAATTTGTAGGCATGTTGTGACTTTAAAAAAAATAATTGTTTTGCCCATCGTCAACAGGCATAAATGGTGACAAAGTGGATGCATTGGCAGAGGAAACAATGGAAGGGCAAGTGGAGGAGCAGGAAATGGATAAAGTGTTTGAAATTCTGGAAGAGGAAGAACTGGGGGATGAGGAAGACTCGGAGAGTGACATTACAGAAGACACCAAGAAGGCTGATATAAAGAGTGATGATGATGATCTGGAACCCAAGGAGAAAAAGCCATTTGAGAGTGAAGATGACAGTGATGATGAGACGAGGAGTGCTACTCCAGAGATGGCAGGGGCTTCCATTGTGAAATACAATGTGAAAACGACTCCATATCTTCAAAGGTGAGTGTGAGGGAATTTAATGGTTTGTACAGACTGGTTTATATGTAAAGGCCCGTTCACACCAAACTCGCTAAATATATTATTGTCTGCACCAACAGACAATAATGTTCTGTTTATTAAAAGTGCGGTGCTGCAGTTATGCCGTCTGCAACTTTAAATGCTTGAACTCTATAACATGTGGTGGATTCTAATTGGTTGTCAATAGCCGCTTTTCCACTGTTGGGCCAGTGCGAGCCAGGGCTTTTAACTTGCCGGGCGAGGCTAATAACCTTGGACCTATAGCACCGAGCCCAAAACGGCACTGCGTTTCCACTGTCAGGCCAAAAGCTCCACAGCGCTTTACTCAAACTTGCCTGTAACACCTCTGGAGCAAAACTTGGTATTATTCCACAAATGAATGGAAGTTTTATTCGAAAATTTATAAAAGAAATCACTAGCAAAGATCGCAAAACGAACATGATAAAAGCAGCAAAAGAAAGAGGACCCGTACTTATTCAGTCGTGTCTGTTTCTGTTTATTTGTAGTCACAGGACAGCATGTTTACATCACATTTAGAAAGAACAAAGAACGATCATTTCTATACATTTTCCACCAAAAATACGACCTGAGCAGCTTTAACACTTTCTCCAGCGACAGTCCCAATAGTTTTCAGTCGGAGAAACAGAGGAAGTTCCTGAAAAAACGGCTAAATATGGATATCAGACAGTCCGATATAAAGAGAGGAGACGTACTGATAGATGAAATAAACATGATTGTTCAAGCGGTTGTATTTACTATGTTTACTATAGTAGCATTGTCTTTTACATCGCATATCAATAGGCCTGTCACGATAACAAATTTTGCTGGACGATAAATTGGCCAAAAAATTATTGCAATAAACAATATTGTCGTTCTGAGACCATTTTCTTTTAAAATAATGATAATGGCATAATAATGCAGGTACATTTTTTCAAAGATCAATAAACTTTTATTTCTAAAGACTAACACTGAAAACGGAAAACATTTAAAATATCAATAAATAAATCATTAATAAAAAAATCATTACAATAAATGAAGAAAAGACCAAAAACAATAAATAAAATGGATGAAAACTGCAACAGATGAGGTGCATATTAGGGGTGGCACGGTTCACAAAACCCACGGTTCAGTTCTGTACGGCTCTTGTTTTTTTGTTTTAATCGTTAACACTCCAGAAATGTACTTTAGCATATGATGAATAACTTAATTATCAACAGTTAAGGATACAGCATTAAAAAAAAGTTATATCTTGTAATCATGCTCAAACAGCTTGACTTGACCATCTCTGAGGAAAGCTATAGGTGAGATTTTGATACAGAAAGAGAGAAGACATTGAAGACATGCTTTTCATTTATTTGGCAAAAAAAGGAGAATGTGTATTGCTATCTACAGTACCTTATGTGCCTTTTTTAGCACACAAAGATTGAACTGAAGAATTAACTTGCATTTATCAAACTGCCAAAGACCCCATTTGTCTTGGCGCTGTGCACGTCAAATTTTGTAACTTTGCGTGCAGCTCCGCAACCGAAGAAGCACGAGCTCCAGGGGAAGCTGGCCAAGCATGACGTCTCATAACACCGGCATCCGGTCTGCGAGTCGAGTATAAACATCTCCCCAAACGATCGGCGTGAGCATACAGTCAACGAGAGACCCGAGGAAAACAAACAAGCATGCAAATGGAAATAATCGCGGCCGGAAAAATGATCAAGCTAATTTTTTTATCGTGCGACAGGTCTACATATCAATATTTCTGACTTGTTCGGTTGATCAGAATCCACATTGGATCACAAATAGAAGTTATTTTAAACACTCCACTGCTGTCTAAAAGTGAGTTTTGAATGAAAATTATTTGAACTGATGTTAGCTGGTATATGCCGTCTCCATCTCCGTTAAACTCCACCTTTGTTCGTAACCACTCCTCAAACCAGAGCTGGCCTACTTTGGACCAAGGTATTCGGCGGGCTAAAAAACCCCGGCTGTTGGCCTCGACAAGCACACCCGCCAGCTTTTGGCCCGCCAGTGGAAACACAGCTATTATTTTTATCGTTCATTAGCTAAAAAAACGTTTATAGCTGTTTTGTGGACTTCCCTATTCGTTAAATTTCGTTAGATGGAATCGGAAATTTCTTACGATTTCCAACCCTAATTTCCCCCAAATTAAAGCGTTATCGTCCTTTTGTGTAAACAGTAGGGCTGTAACGATATGCGATATGAAATCGAAATCGCAATACGCAGGTACACGAACCTGTATCGCGATGTGAGAAGGCAGTATCGCGACACACCCCTTCCAACTGCCAGAATTATCCTTCCTGTCCAGGTCCAACTTTTAAGTCAGCAGTATGGCAATATTTCAGCTACCCGGTGGAGAACAAGGATGGCAATCGTGTAGTTGACAAGACCCACACAATTTGCCGTAAGTGTTTCAAGAAGCTTCCCCAACCGGCTGGCAACGTGGTGTGAGCGTGGCGTTTCTGTTGCGTGTCATCCGCGGGGCGACTGCGTGGCGTTTTCTCTTTCTTTGCACACCAGAAGCGTGTCTGACGCTGCGTTTCTGTTGGTATTGATGTACAGGAGGCCCTATACTTCATGTTAAATATATATTGCCTATTGGTACCGCAAAGAAAACGTCGGCAGTAGCCTATTGACCATACAGATATATGGTATTGACGGCAAAATAGGCTACAGAATACTGTACAGAAAAAAACTGTTTTGTCCCCCCCATATCGAGGTTTGTATCGTACCGTTGGTCAAAAATCGTGATACGAACCGAATCGTGGGTTTGGTGTATCGTTACAGCCCTAGTAAACAGGCCATATGATGTTTAAATATTAATTTGTTTTTCTCGTCATTAGTGTGAAAAAGAGAATCGATTGTGAAACTGCACCAGCCAGTGGCTCGCGACGCAAAAGCACCATCAAAGACCTGAAGTTTCTGACGCCTGTGCGACGATCAACACGAATCCAGCGCAAGTCCTCTCGTCTGCCAGACATGCTGAACGACCATGATGCATGCATCTCCTCGTTGGCTGAGCTGGTGCAGATGGACGATGCAGATGCAAGTGCTTACATCTACAGAAAAAACCCAGCGCTACTGGAAGACCTTCCTGATCAGCCTGAAGACTTTGCAAAAGTATGCAGTTAAGCAATATAAGCTGATACAACACTAATGTCACTTTCAAATCGGATATTTATAGCATGTGTAACACCTATTTGAAGTACTCTGTGACACTATTGAAAATGCTTTATTTTAATATTTAAGTATTGCATTTGGCTGCTATTAATGGCTTAACACTTTCTAAGCGCAATAATTTGATTAATAAGCACTATTGTGAAAGTATCTTCTATGCTAACATTAGGCTCATGCAGTGTATGTGTATATATAAAGAGCTTTTTTGGTACTTTGTAGCATTTTAACTTAACTTAACACTGCTTTGTTCATTCTATGAATCTGGACGTTGGGGAAAATGGACACGGTTGGAAAAAAGTAGGATTTGTTTTGTTCTGGAGAGTATCAAAAAAATGAACAAACCAAAGAATATGTTGCCTTTCACTTGTATTTTCTCTTTGTAAGATGTTCTGCAGTTCTTTGTTAAGCTGTTCACTTTCTCACTTTTAAATATGTTTTTTGTATATACAGTAAAGTCATTAATCATTTTAATGAACTAAACTTTGTTCAGAGGATTTAATTCAACCCACACTAATGACCATGTCTTTTTAAAGGCAAGACGAGCGTTCACTGTATTTTAACTATTCTTTTAATCACTGCACTATAAAATAAAACATCTTAATAAAGAATACTTCAGTGTAATAAAAAATATCCTGTCATTATTAACCTACTTGACATTTCTGATGTGTGTATTAAAGGGTTCAAATGACAAATGTAGTTGATTCACCCTCATGGTAGCTTGAGATGTGCAGGATGACGGTTTCAGCCACCATTCACTTTTATTATATGAAAAAGATGCAAGGAAAGTAAATGAAAAAATACTATAGTATATAATAGTAAAATTACTCTAGTAAATTCTAGTGTTCTTGAACCATATTAGAGTATATTTACTATAGTATGGTTCCAAATCACTGTTTACTAGAAAAAAATACTAGTATATTATAGTAAAATTACTCTAAATACTATATAGTATTTTTTCTAGTAAATACTAATGGTTTTGAACCATACTACAGTAAACTGTAGTATACCTTATTATTTACAATAGTGCATATATTGTAGTTAATTGTTAAAATATAGTTTATACTGAAGTATAAATATACTGAAGTAATATCTTTACTATAGTTTGGTTCAAAAACACTAGTATTTACTAGAGCAGTTTTACTAAATTATACTAGTGTTTTTGAACCATACAGTAAATATATCACACTAAATTGTAGTATACCTCAGTATTTACTATATTTTAATAATTGACTACAGTATGCTGTTATATATATTAACAAAATGTATTAAATACTAGAATATACTTAACTTACTGTTGTATCTTTATTTTACTTTATTATAAAAACACTAAAGTATTTAGTCATTTTAGTATTTTTTCCCCATGTGGAGCTCTCCCAAAAACGAAAATAGTGTAATTCACAGTTTTTTATTTTGTGTTTTTTTAAATATAACACGTTATATTTTAGAGCTTTATGTTTTAATATCTCATTAAAAAATATTTATTTGAATTTATTAACGGTTTCTCCCAAACTGCCGCCAATTCCTTCCCGTAAGCGCAAGCTGATTGGCTGAGGATTTGAACTCGCGTTCCGCGAGCAAAGCATTGTGGGACGGAATCGAACTCCGACGCGCTTCTCCTCCAGGCCACACAAAGCACTAGAGTGCCGATTAATTTACCGCTTTATTAGTCTTTAAAACTACATTTTTAAAACTTTCTGAAGGGAATACCATAACAGTGTGTCAAATGAACTGGATTCGATATTAAGATTCGACTCAGAGTGAACGAACGATGCCCAATTTCTGCGCCGCGCTGAACTGCTCCAGGAGCAGCACTCACTCGGTGCTGGCGTTCTTCAGGTTTCCACGGGATCCCGAGAGGTAATACACACGATTTCCTCACCTATCCCACTCTTTGTTATCCTAACGATAGGATTTCGCGTTTGACCTTCATTTATCTTCGTTTATTTACCAGTACAGCACACCCAAAGCTCCGCTGAGCTAGTTAGCTCGCTTAAAGAGCAGATGCAAGTCTGTCATGTAACGTATTAACTAGTGTTTATATACTACATAAAGTCTTATGAGTTATTCTTCAGTGTTGCTCAGCATTATCATGATTTATAGTGGTTTATATAGGATAGGAAAGTCTCAACTGGCTATTCCAACACAGTTCTGATCGGATGTAACGTTACTCATCTGTCATTCATTGATCTCCGTGTGACCAGACACAATCAACAGTGTGTATTACAGTAAAAACAAAAATACGCACTATATTATTGTATTACACAGATACAATATTACACGTACATCATCGTGATTCTTAAAGGGATAGTTCACCCAAACAAATGAAAATTACTATTTATATTTACTCCCCCATAAGCAATCCTAGGTGTAACTTGATATGTCATTATACTTTCAGACGAATACAATCAAAGATATATTAAAAAATGTCCTGGCTCTTCCAAGTTTTATAATGGCAGTGAATGGAGGATTATATTTTGAAGCCCAAAAAATCCATCCATCAAAATATATCCAAACGCAGCGTTTCTTTAATTTTTTTTATTTTGACCATCCACAATTTAAAGGCCCTAAACTTGTCTTAAACTGGAGCAGAATTAAATTGGCATTAAATTAGGACCCTATGGTTACTGCGATGCAGAAAAACATTTTGCTATTGCAGAATCCAGTCTCTAAAAAATGTTTTGTTTTGTTTTTTTAAACGTTTAATATATTGTTGTTAAATTGTCTGTTTCATGATTTAAATTAATTAGACATGCTTTTTGAATGATATAATTGAATTTAACCATTAAAACAGAAAAATGTAAATAGAATAAACTATAAAAAATTAAATTGCACGAACTGCAAAAAATGTATATGTACCTCAGGATTGTTGTTTCAGTTTCTAAATATCCTTAAATCAAGATGCATTTGAAATGAAAGATTTAGAAATTATTATTATTATTTTTCTGAGAAATTTAACAAAATTAAATGAGTTTATGCTTAAAACAAGAACAAGTTATGTCAATGGGTATGAAAATTACTTGCATTTCAATTAAGTTGATTTTTTATGAACCCATAATATTCTTGTTTTAAAAATGAAATCACTTTTACTTTTACTTAGCAATGTTTTTTGGTAGAAATTAATGAAAAGGTTATGGAGATCATTTGGAAATTTTATTTTCAAACTTTTGCTAATACAACTCATTGTGCGCTTCCTAGAAACGTATATTTAACATATTAACGTGTTATGTTCCCTTCAATTTATTCCTTACATTTTCTTTAAATGGTCTTAAATTTACCAACCAGAAAGAAAAATTTCCATTTTTAAAACTAAAACTTTTGACGTGATGTATGGCTTAGGAGTAGCATAAGCTTTGAGGCCTCTAATTCAACTTCTAATTTGTGACCGGTGTTTTTTTTTTTTTTTGGTTATTTTAGTTCATAAGGTTTTAAAAATTGATATTTTTCTCACTGAAACGCATAGTTTTGCTTTAGAAGGTGTGTGTGTGTGTGTGTGTGTGTGTGTGTGTGTGTGTGTGTGTGTGTGTGTGTGTGTGTGTGTGTGTGTGTGTGTGTGTGTGTGTGTGTGTGTGTGTGTGTGTGTGTGTGTGTGTGTGTGTGTGTGTGTGGAGTTTTATTATTTACTGCCATTATAAATCTTGGAAGAGCCAGGACATTATTTAATATCTGATTGTGTTCGTCTGAAAGAAGAATGTTATATACACCTAGCTTGAGGGTGAGTTAATCTTGGGCTAATTTTCATTTTTGGGTGAACTATCCCTTTAATAACTACTATTCATGTCACATTTATTCCCTAGATGTAAGAAGTGGGTGGAAAACTGCAGTCGTTCAGACCTGAAAGACAAAACGCCTGACCATCTGAACAAATACCACAGACTGTGTGCAAGGCACTTTGAACCTAACTTGATAACCAAAACCGTAAGTTATGCATTCATGTTCAGTATGAAATTGTGGTCGTTTTCTAGTTAAAATTATAAAACGAATGTAAAATTAGTTTAATGGAAAGGGTATATTTTAGGTGCTGTGGCTGCTTACTTTTCAGTTCACTTAAATTTTATATATCTATATATTTTTTAATCTAAATTTAAAAAAAAAAAATGCATTTGTAGTAATTATCCAAGTATTAGAGATTGCTGTATAGAATAGTATATCAACTATTGGACGCTACAAATAGCATGAGATCTCTAACATATTGTGATTACTATCCAGAGCCCTTTCAGGACTGTACTGAAGGATAGTGCGGTACCAACCATATTTGACAATCCTTCCCTCAAACGGTCAAATAATGAGGTAATGGTTGTCCAGTATGTATCTATGTGACACTGTACTGTATTATGCCTGCCTCTTTACATTTCAAAGTAAAGTTGAATGTCTAAATACTGATTGTGAGTGGTACTAAAAACATATCGATTTCTTTAACAGACGGAAAATAAGGATGCCCCTGATGCGAAGAAGAATAAACGTGAGTCGTTTTTTTTTAAATTGTGTTTGTCTTTGTTTTATGTAGGGCTGGGCGATATGGCCCAAAAAATTATCATGATATAATTTTCCATATCAGTCGATATCGATAAATATCACAATAAATGTAAAATCATTATTTTTTTAAGTTTAAAGGCATATTTTTGCTCCTGAGTGAAAGATGTAGAAAACAGACAGTTAACTGTAGTTTTAAACTATCCTTTATTGCTAAAACATGACAAACACTTCCCAAACAGGTGAACAATTTATTAAAACTGAGGTAGGTTTATTTATAAAAAATTTAATTGTGGTCAGCATTTTTTTACTCTACACTGTATATCAATAATATCATTACCTTGTCGTGTAAGTAGTAAAACAATAAAAACGCAAACAGGCAAAAAAAAAAACATGGTCCACTGTTCATCTCTCTCTCTCTCTCTCTCTCACACACACACATTTACATTTACATTTATGCATTTGGCAGACGCATTTATCCAAAGCGACTTACATTGCATTTTAAAGGGGTACTTCAGCGCTGGGAAGATGAATCTGTATTTAAACTGGGTCCTCAATGTAGTAGAAATGTGAAATTATTTTTTAATTTGGTGCCTTCTAGACTGAGAAAAGACAGAAAATGTATTTTAGTCTCATGGGGATGAAAGACTACAATTACCAGAATGCTTCGCTGCCCTATGAGGCCATTCCCAAAGCCACCAACTTGATTACTGTGACTGAGTTAGAGAAGACACTACAATTAAAAACTGAACGTGTCTGTTCAATATAATGAGTGAGTCGCCGTGCGAGTATCACAGCACTGAGCAGGAGTGAGATAAATGAGCTGATGAGCTCTCGTGATGAGGTGAGGTAATCGCGACTACACTCGCGGCATACATTCACAACGCGAGTTCAGTCTGGCACGCGTTTCAGTTCATGCCTTTGCAAGCTTAACTTTCACAGAAATTAATTTGAGAAGTTAGAAGACTTATTGCTCACCATAGCTCCGTTTAAATGAGTGCCTGTAGCTGAGCTCTCCCTGCGAGCTGAGTGTAATCTCCATCCCCCATGCGAAGATTCAAAACATGCGGAAATGGCTCCCTCTGCTGGCTGTAGTCTTTAGCCTTTGGCCAAACATTCCTCCTATGATGCAAATATCGTCAATTTGCATCATAGGAGGAATTTTTCCAGAAATAAAATGCATAAATCTCTTGTCTCAGGGGGATATGAGGGGGGAAAGCACAATCATTTGAATATACTCCAGGGTTTCTACTGATACAAGGCCACATGCTAATCGCTGAAGTAACCCTTTAAGGTACACATTTGACATTTTTTGTCAGTTCTTGCTTTCCCTGGGAATCGAACCCATGACCTTGGCGTTGCTAGCGCCATGCTCTACTGTTTGAGCTACAGGAAAGCTCAACACATACACACATACAGCCGCATCTCACCGACACACACACACAGTGGGCTGGTCAAGAGAGGAGGGAGAGAGCAAAGTTCAGTATTTTTTGGATCTCCAGTAAGGGCTGTCCAGTCTATTTTATCATTTTAAACATCGGATGACATTATTTCTCTTTTGATACATGCGATGCCGAGTCATTAATACTTCGCCAAAGACAAACAATTATGATAGCGATGTACAAGTGATGTTTTAGAGATTATAGTTTGGTAACGTTAGCTTGTTGTAAGTCAACTAACAACGTAATAAGCCTGTGTGTGAATGTAGTTAATGTAGATTTACTGCTGTGTTGGGCTCAATGTTATATGGAAGAACTTCGAAGAAGTACGATAATTTGATAACTAAATTCCATGTGGTGAACGTGAACCTATGATAAGCAGTCCACGTACGTCGCTGTTTTATGTCGGATGGGATCGCCAAAATATCTCCAAACCACTGAAGTTGAGCGAACTAACTTGTCAACGATATCTGTGTCCGCCGAGCTGGTTGTGAGCTCTGAGTTTTCTTCACTACCGCTCATTTTTATCGCTCCACTTCACTTCACTCCGATCCTCAAGCCTGTCAGTCATTGACTGTAAACAACAGCGCGTGCAGCGCCCAGAAGCCCGGTCTGCAATACGTATGCGCAGCATTACACATAGCGCGTAAACATCATATCGAGAATTTATCGAACTGTTGTTATAGTCAGGAATCATGTTTCCTGATATTTATATGAGTCTGATTTCAAACATAAAACAAATTTGCCTGTGAACGCTTTATATTAATACAATATAGGTAGGTCTAAATCTAGGTGATCACTTATATAACGTCAAATTGACTCGTCCAGCCCTACGTTTGTTAATTTGTGTTTATGTGAATTATACCTAATAAATAGGCCGACTACAGCAAGTTGAGCCTTGGAAAAACAACTCTATATCGCGAATCATATCGTTTCCATCAACGATACATATCGTCATATTTTTATATCGCGCTTTATCGTTTAACAATATATCGTTACACCCCTAATATATATTCATGTTTATATCGCTATTGTGCCTGTTATGTGCTATTAACTTTCACACCTTTGCTAAAATATGGTACATTGCATACTCTTCCTATCACAAACATATAATAGTGACTGAGTGCGACCTGAATGCATCAGTTAATGGTGAGATTTGCTAAATAAAATGATCTTGCCAGAAGAATTGCGTGATAACTTTATTATATCTTGTTCCGTCTGTATCAAGAGAGCTTTAATGAGGTTTTACACGTGCACAGTGAGGTGAATTTTGAAAACGCTAGTGTGGACAGAGAGCGTTTTAAAAGGAAAACGCGGTTTTCAAATGTATCCGGATTAGTGTAGACTCTGTTGTTTTGCCACTCAGTGGGCGTAACTGTAGCCACTCCGGCCGACGGTGACGTCACATGCATACTCTCTGTTTGACATTCTTTATATTTACATGCATTCCACAATACAAAAGAATGACTAAACTTACACAACTATTGTTTTTACATTTTCAGCGGACTCCCAAAGTGAGGAAACTAAAGATAACAGTGAGACAACAACCAAAGAGATCAGTGCGAGCAAAAATGGCGATGGGGTGGACAGCAGCCCTCAGGTCATCGATGAGGAAACGCTGAATAAAGAGTATCTCAAGTCTCTGTTTGATGTTGTCGTGATGATGGGCACACAGAACATCCCTCTGCATGGGCACTCAGACAAAGAACCCAGAAGCAAAAGCTTCACTCCCAGCAACTTCCAGGCACTCTTGGAGTATCGGATCAACGCAGGCGACGAATACCTCAGGAAGAAGTTCGAGGGGTCGCCTGTAAACCTCGAGTACTGCTCCTCTACTCAATTGCAGCAGATGCTGGGAGTCATGGAAAAGGGCATTCGTGAAGAGCTTTTAGCTGATGTTAAAGAAGGACGCTTCTTCTCTTTGGTTGTAGACAACCTGGTTGAGTTCGGCGGAGAGAGCCATCTCCCGCTGTTTGTGCGTTTTGTGGACAAGACCAGCTCCCTCCGGGAAGAGTTAGTCGGGTTCCTGCTCTTCGAAGGTGATGTGGAGGCTATCACCGAAAAGCTTGTTGCAGAAGTGACTGAGAAATGTGGCCTGGACATGCAGTATTGCAGAGGACAGGCGTATTTGTGCTCAGGTGTGTCTGCTATGAAAGTCAAAGCGGTGGTGGCCAGAATCGCCGAGCTACACCCACTAGCCGTTCTCACTCCTTGCTCCAACTGCCCCTTGAATATCAACCTGGCAAGCACAATGACGTTCACCGGAGTGCATCTCGTCATGTCTACTCTAAAAAAGCTGGATGCATTTTTTAGTAAATCACCCTTGTTGCAAAATCAGCTGGAAAGTGCCATTTCCATCTACTACCAGGGAAATGAAGAGAAAGCCAGTGTCCTCAAGGAGGCGTGCAACTCGAAGTGGACCGAGCAGCACGACACATTTGAAGTAGCCGTTGACCTCCTGGAGTCTCTCCTGCTTTGCATGGATAGCGTCCATGACAATGAAGATCACAAATGGAACGATGAAGTGGCACACAACGCCTTCATCATATCCGAGGCGTTGGCCGATTTTGAATTTGTCATGACATTAGTGGTGCTCAAAAACGTCCTTTCCTTCACCAGAGCCTTTGGGAAGAATCTGCAAGGGCAAACGAATGAGGTCTTCTTCGCATCCAACAGTCTGACTGCCGTTCTGCATTCTCTGAATGAAGTTTACGACAATATCGAGGTCTACCATGAATTCTGGTTCGAGGAGGCCGTCAACCTGGCCGCAGCCCTTGAAATCCCAGTGAAAGTACCTCGGCTGTACTTCAGAAAACGACCAACGTCTGGTGAGGAAATCCAACCTGAGACCTACTATAAAGAGCAAGTCACCCTTCCCGTGGTCACCCATGTGATTAAGGAGCTCCCTGACCTTTTCTCCGAAAATCATCTGAAGGCCTTGAAGTCCTTGTCGCTCGTCCCTGCCATCATGGGACAGTTGAAGTTCAACACCACAGAGGAGACCAGTGCTGACATTTACAAAGAAGACCTGCTGAACCCAGACACCTTTCCTGCCGAGTTGCACTGCTGGAAAATCAAATGGAAGCATGGAAGTAAAGATGTCGTATTGCCAGCGACCATCTACGAGACACTTCAGCTGTCCGACGTGAAGTTCTTCCCCAACGTGTGTGCTCTCCTGAAAGTCCTGTACAATCTGCCGGTCTTTGCTCTGACCAATGAGAAATGCAGCAATGCGAAACAACGACTGACAACATACCTGGAAGACACACCTGTGCATCACAGAAACAAGAGCATGGCCCTGTTCTATATTAACTCTGCCATTAAGCACGATTTGGACAACATGGTGGAGACATACTTGAAAATGTATCCAGTTAGTGAGCCATCGGAGAAACGTGATTGATTTCAGTCTTATTTATGGCAGTATGATGACTCTGCTTGTCAATCAGCAGTTTGTAATTTTGTGTACGTTTGCTTTTCATGTACAGTCAGCCAAGATTACCAGGACTCGAGCCTTTTCTTATTGTCCTACTGTTTCTTTTAACATTGTGTGTGTGTATATATATATATATATATATATATATATATATATATATATATATATATACATACATACATACATACATACATACATACATATACATGTGCCCTCAATTTGAAAACATTAAAAAGGTATTTTCCTGCCCAACTCCATGAATGTGTCTTGAAATTGTTCAATGTATTTTTCAGAATTCAATACATCTCTGCAAAAATGTTAAAATCATATGTGTTCTTCATCTATAGTATAATTATTATATTAAAACAACTTTTTCACTTGGACTGTCTAATAAATTATGTCCTTTGGACACTGTATTATTAAATTTAATATTATTTATATATTTGTATAACGAATATAATTTAACAGTTATAGTGCTTTTAATTTTTACGTCATGCACATAAATATTTATTTTGCATGCATATTACATTAACTAAAGATTTATATTGCCATATCACAAAGCGTTGCTATTTTACTGGTACATTATTTATTATTTGCAAGGCCTTTGATTGCAGCATCAAAACACCATTAACTCATTTATTAAGTGAGCATGTGTTATACTCCTGGGAAAACCAGTTCAAATCCTATAATTGAACAAACTTTCAAAAACATTAAATATGTATCTAATGGGAAAATATTCCAAAATAGAATAAAAAAGTGACAAACAATAACTACCAGAATATTTATATAATTTTAAATTTGAATAAATATTAATGCATGTACCAAATATGGTGGTTGTGTCATATTTTAGAGGAGCAAACTGAAGTAATAAAGCTAAAGATAAGATGTAGCTCTGTGAAACTGACTGATAACATCCCTGGAAAATACACCTGCGCAGAAATATGCTTTAAAGATGTAATGGTTATTGTGAATTGAATGTTCAATTATTATGTCATGCACATAAATATTTCTTTTGTATGCATATTGAATTTACTAAAGATTTATTACTAAAGCTGCGCTAATTTACTCATACATTATATATTAACCGCGAGGCTTTTGATTGCACCATAAAAACAACTCATTTATTCACACCAGCGAAGTGAGCATGTCTTAAAACCAGTTCAAATCCTATTATTAAACAAACCGTATACCTTTTTTGAAAAGGTTCAAAAACATTAAATCTGTATCTAATGGAGAAATACTCTTATGTAGAATAGAAAAGTGGCAAACAATATCTTCCAGACGAAATTCATTGTTAAAGTAATACGTAATGAAATATTAATATAATTTAAAATGAGAATAAATATGAATGCATGTAGCCTACCAAATACGGTGGTTGTCACATCATGTAATTTATTGTTAACTTCTGTTAGATCCTTCAAAATCTAATGTTATAGGTGGACTTAAATGGGTTAAATTAATTGTTGCATGCATACTTACACCCATAACATAGTTATGACTTTTATATTAAGTGTTATTAAAATTAGAATAAATATGAATGCATGGTTGTGACATCTTGAGCTTGTATTGTTAACAACTTATATCAGATCCTTCAAAATCTAATGTTAGAGGTGGGATTAAATGGGTCAAACTATTTGTTTTACGTATACTTACACTTATTAAATAGTTATGACTTTTATATTAAGTGTTATTAAATGGGTGTGACCTCGAATGTTCACGTGGGTTACCAAAAAAACCCTTTGGCGCCTCGTGGAGAAGGAAAACCTTTTGTATTTGGGTTACCCCTTGCAAAATCATTAAATAAAAAATCAGTTGTGCAGCATTTTTATAAAAATTATTTTTGGACTTGTTCTGCAAATGCACGCGAAAAGGGGAACGAATGACGGTGATAGAGTTATTTTGGAGGGGATCTGTCCTTTAGTCCATTTCCGCTTTTGCATAGGTGTTCTTCCTGGTTGTTGATTCCGATGTGAAAGTAGCAACATTTCGGCCATGAGCAAGTTCCAGTTGCATGCACGCCACGATTGGAAAACGCGCTCGATAGCGTAAAATCTATGTAGACGAGCGCGCGTGCGCTCTTTTTTTGCTGTCAAAGCGTGTCCTTTTGTGCTGGAGGATTCATGCAATGCAATATTCATTATGATTAAGTCCAAAATGCCCGAATGCTGTGCCGCAGCAAACTGCAAGCAGAGTGCGGACCAGTCCAACGTCTCCCTGTTTAGTTTCCCGCTGGATCCTGATCGGTGAGTGCATGCTTTTAGGCGTGAATGCAGTCGCACTATAATCAGTGCTATTTCCCCCTCGCTATTTAGATTTATTTAAGTGCACAATAAGCAAATTAGCTTTATTGTTAGCTGGTTAGCTTCTGCCCTCCTTTTGCAATGATTCATTGAATGCATTGCACCTTAATTGTCATCATGTTGCTACCATTACTCTTTTTTTAGTGTGTCTATGCAAAGGTTTATTTTGTAGCTGGCTGCTAGGAAATCATCTTTCGTGTTTTTTAAAAGTGATATCTGCAACTTTTATGGGGTTACTGTAAGCAAACGAGTCCTGTACACGTTCGCCATCACCAGGCCCTTCCCAAAATGGCAGGAATTTAATTCCCCCAGAACACGTTATTCTGTTTATGGCTTTATTTGGTTTCTTTTTTTGTGATATTTGGTGTTTTGTGATTTTTTTATTTTATGAAACAAATGCTTTGTTTTAGTCCTGTGGTCTTTGATTAAAACATCATTTTTTGCACTACTGCAGTAACCTTACCTCATATCTTTAGATGTAAACTATGGGTGGGTAACTGCCACAGACCAGATCTGGAGACCAAAACGCCTGAAGATTTGCACAGGAACTACAAATTGTGCTCAAAACATTTTGAGACGTCAGTGATATGTCAGCAAGTAAGTGAGCATCTTCTGTTTTAAGAACAGTGTGGACCTTTGTATTATTAACTTTGTTGTATCTGGCATTATCTGCTTGATGTCAGTGAACAAAACCAGTGAAATTAATAAGTTTCCTATGATTGAGCTGTAGTGTTGATGAGTGGGCTGACATGTGTCAGTGTGTCTTTATAAATGTCAAATTAAATTTCCTACATGGCTATTAAAATTAGTTTTCTGACTGCGGAAAGTTGATTTAATCTAGCATTAATGTTGGTGAATTGCTAATGTTTGAAACCACGTTTATTCCACTTAAGGTTATTAAAGGATTAATAAGGATGCTGCATGCTTTAGTGTAAGTTTTAGGGGCTATACTAGATGACTACTTAGCATTTTTAAATGGATGTACAATTAGATTGGTCTTATTAAAATCCATTGTTTCTAATAAGTTAAATGGATAGTTCACTCAAAAATTAAAATTACTCACCTTCAAGCCATCCTAGTTGTATATGACTTTCTTCTCTCAGACGAACACATTAATCAATCAATCAATCAACTTTATTTATATAGCGCTTTTACAATCACGATTGTGTCCAAGCAGCTTCACAGTGTCAAACAATATTGCAACAAAATTACATTTGGCTGTACAGTCGTACTGGAGAAAACAGTGATGTTATCAGCTTATTTTAATTTATCATAGAGAGACAATGTTGGCATATCAGTATTATAGTTAAATAAAACCTAATTCATAAATTGTATTTGTATAATTAATTGAATAACTTTAATCATAATTTTAGTGTCCCCAACTGAGCAAGCCAAGCCAAAGCCGACAGTGGCAAGGAACCAAAACTCCATCAGGGCGTGATGGAGAAAAATAAACCTTGGGAGAAACCAGACTCAGTCGGGGTGCCAGTTCTCCTCTGGCCTATTAACACACCGTGGATGATTATTATTCTGGCAACCTTACAGGTCAAAAATCATATTAGATCGGAATATTCAAAATTTCAGGGTATCCCTGAAGAGACGGGTTTATTTAGGATGGGGCGTCGATTACACAAGAGTATGAATACATGAAAGATCGGAATTATTGTGCCTGAGACGGGTTAATTAAGAGATATATTTAAACATTTCTTGGCTCTTCCAAGCTTTATAATGGCAGTGAATGCGGGTCGAGATTTTAAAGCCCAAACAAGTACATCCTTCTATCCGTCCATCATAAGTGCTCCACACGGCTCCAGAGGATTAATAAAGGTCGTCGGAAGTGATTTAAAGTGTCCCTACTATGGATTTTTGAAAATTACATTTCATGTTGTGTTTAACAAAGCTTCAAGTTTTAAGTTTTAAGTCTGAAAGTGCAGTGTGTATAAAGTCATTGTCTCTCAAAAGTAAGTTCACTAAAGCATTTTTAGCCAGCTGAAAACGCTTTGCTGTGGACGCTTGAGAGCGTTTTGGCAGGGCATCGTGTTTTTCAGACTCTTTGCTTATGATACGGAATATGAAAACATCATGTTGGATAATCATCAAGTTTCAGATAGTTTGTTTCTGTATTGATTCTATGTAAAAATTCAGATACAATGTAAAGTATTTTCTCTGGCTCTCGTCTTGTCGGCTTTTGTTTATGTTGTACAGGCAGAATGTGGTGGTTGGTCTGTGTTGTATTTGTCCCGCCCATCCTCCACTGTGATTGGACGGCTGGGTGAGAAGTGACAATGATGAGCGTTAGGGCTGGGCGATTTTCTAAAAAAAAGAGTATCCCTATTGTCAATTTTTACGACATTTGATGCGTCTCTCGATTTTACAATTAATTTTAAATAAAAAAAAAACATTTTATTTTGCCCACATTAAAAACAACAAAAACGATTTAGATAGACGAAAGTAAATACAAATATTTTAAGTTTAGTGAACAGGTTGGGATGACCAAAATCTTATTTCAGGACACCAGTAATTACATTTTTTTTTTAATGTACTTATGTAATCACAATATAGATATTTAATTTTATTTTTGTTTTTAAAAATAAGCTAAACATGCAAAATACAAACAATACGAATTTTATGATAAGAGTATATTAAAAGCTCTGAAAATAACAATAATAAAGTCAGTAATTTTTCACCCCAGATGCAGCTGTAACCTAAATATTGTATTTTTGGATTTAACGTTTGTGCACATGAAGTGGGGGTGGCATGACATCCATTGATGCTGTCTTTTAATTCTACAATTATTGTAGAGCTCCTTGGATTATTTTTCATCATCCATTTCGTAAAATTTTATTACAGATTAATACACTGTATATAAAAGTATTTAATTTACAAGTGTCATGCTTGTGATTTATGACATCATTACTGATTTGTTTATTCAGAACAAGAAGTAACTTCAATTTATTTGTGTATTCTACTTTTCATTGTATTACTGTAACAACAGCGCACCCACTACATGTGTAAATATATAGCGGTCTAGCTGGAGGGCACTAGGACCTGGAGGAGCTTCTGCTGCTGTGGAGGCTGCCGCACGCGCTAGAGAGTGGGACTGGGGAGACGCGATTGGGCTTGTTTTGGGCTCGTTTTGTTGTGAAAACGTGGCAAATCTGCTGCTGACGGTCACGTCCTTCTGTACGTGCATTCAGAAATTCAAGGCAGCATTTAAAAACAGTCAATATAAATCACTGTACATGCAATGTATTTTCTTGTTTTCACTTGAAGAAAGACCGCAGTGCTGACATGGTCTCATCGCTGTAGCACTCCTTGCACACGTGAGTTATTGCAGGCGCATATCAACACGTTATCATATCGGCATAATGTTTTCATATCGGCCGATGCCGATTTTTATATTTTAAGCGTTTATCGGCCGATTCCGAT
Source organism: Pseudorasbora parva (assembly GCF_024679245.1). NCBI lineage: Eukaryota > Metazoa > Chordata > Actinopteri > Cypriniformes > Gobionidae > Pseudorasbora > Pseudorasbora parva. The sequence continues at coordinate 2,916,625 of NC_090194.1, read as the reverse complement.
GTCGTGCCGATAATATCGTGCATCCCTAGTCTTTAACAGTAGCAAGTCAAATTAATAATCAAATATATATTAAAAAACTGCTTAGTCTTCGCTTAATAAATGAACTGTACACTGATTCTTAATACATATTTAAGTTATTTAACCAAGCATGGGGTGGTTTTCTATTTTTCATTGTTGTTTGATTAAAATTACTTACACAGAATATTAGGCTTTCCTGTAGCTCAAACAGTAGAGCATGGTGCTAGCAACGCCAAGGTCATGGGTTCGATTCCCAGGGAAAGCAAAAACTGACAAAAATGTTAAATGTGTACCTCAAAATATCACTTTAGATAAAAGCATCTGCCAAATATGTAAATGTAGAATATTAGGTCCGGCTTAAGACCTGCACGGATTCAGTTCCATCAACTAAAGACATCCCCAACTGTGTTTCCCTGAACGCTCGCCAGGATGTGCATTTTTACATATTCTTGACCATCCAAACCCAATAATCCGTGAAAGAACTGAATCACGATCACATGTTGTCTGCCTGTGCACTTCAGGTCAGAGTCCGGCATTTAGGTTAAGTTCAATTAAGCCGCGTGCACATTGTGCGATTCTGGCCACGATTTGGCCGTCTGAGACAAATTTAGCAAATCCTAAAAGATTCCTCTGATCCTAGGCTAACATCTCACGCTAACATCGTTAGTTTGACATGTTCACCGGCAGCCGATTAATGAGCGCTGCGATCAAATTTTACCTCAGACGAAATTCTGGCAGTGTCAGAAGATTTGGCACACAATCCTGCAGTGTGACTTCTCCTACGACGACAGTCAAATATCTCCGTTTTTCAAGACAAACTATGACCAAAACGAGAGCTAGAGATTTCTTTGTAGCCAGCATTTCAGTCCCACGTGTAATGCAGCTCACTGTCACTGAACGCGTCATTCATTGATGATATAAATCTCCGGACGAGTTTTCTAGCGCGTGTCCGTTTTTAGCGCACCTTGCCTATCGTGCAGTCTAACATTAATGCCAACTGAGATCTTACAGTGTGACATGGCTTACATCGGGGATCATGTTCGTACAATCTGACAAAAGAAAATTCGCAAAGGATTTTGAAAAATCGCACAGTGTGCAGGACCCATTAGTTTGGTTTGTTTGGACTGGACCAAAAAACAAAAACAAAACATATAGTCCTGGTCCGCTTAGTGTTTACACTGGCATTTTTAACAGCGGACCTAAAGTTACCAAACCAAAGGCATAGAGAGACAGTCACAACCTGATTGGTTGACTTATATGAAGTAGGAGCTCGCTTACCGAACATTCAAAACAACGCTGTGTGCTGGATTAAACACAATTATTTTATGCGTGTACACATGCCATTATTTTTACCCGATGAGAACTCATGAAGAGCTCTTAAAATGTTCAAAACATTCAAAACAGCTCCAGGATTTCCTCCGTTGTATGCAGAAAAGAGACGGCCGTCTCTTATGCAAAAGAGATGGCAGTTCTGTCGTCTGTACTGACAAATGGGCAGCACAGGCCCTTTGATGAGAAGAACCAGGTACGTTTTTTTTCTAGCATTTTCGAAACCTGCTCGTCAATATTGATGAGGCACTTCCTCGTTGCTCTACATTTGCCCTCTAACGTTAACATTATTTGGTCATCTTGTGATATTACGTCCGGGTTTTGGTTCGTTTAATGTCTTTGGTCCGTGTTGCGTTCATATATCAATCGAACCGCACCAGAGTTCGTGCGCACCAGGGTTCGGATGGCAGTGTTCACATATGTGAATGGTCTTTTAACAGACCCTATGGCCATCCATAAGTGGCGTTCCTGATTTTGAAGTCCAAAAAAGTGCATCCATCCATCATAAAAGTAATTCATTACTTAGTAATTACTTAGTCAACAACTTAGTAATTTAAATACAGCATTTGTAAAATATATTGTCATGTAGTAAGGGAGGATTTTGAAAGTTTACACACAACTTTTCTGTTTTCTTCTGTCATGTCATAAGCTTTCTTATGCTTGTTATACAGCCAGTTATGAGGGACAATAAGGTATGACATATCGGATTAAAAGAGAAACATTATGAATGATACTTATTTTACACTTGAACAGTTACTATATCAACATCCCAACGATATGAGAATATGATTAAATAATGTATAGTTGTTAAGCTTTTCTTGCGATTTTGCCTCCTATCATGTGTACAGTACAGATACTTTTCATACACAAGAATCGCATTCAAAACCAGACACGCTGTGGTAATGAACAACCATACCTTAATGTGCAGACTTATGTAATGGGGACCATTTAAACAGCTATAAAATAAGTCGCTGCGCACATCCTTAATTCACGTTATATTTTATTTATTTATATTTGAAATATAATAAATCATTCACAAATTCTTAAATAATTCTCCTTGTCCCTGCCCCGACCCAATGTCACAGTTTACCCCTGTATGGTCAAATGTCTAAAACTCCTTTTCCCCCCTTTTTTCTTTTCTTTTTCAGAGCGAGCTCAAGTCTGTTTTGAAGGATGATGCCATTCCAACTATATTTGATTTTGCAGCCAACCAGGACAATGCACAAACTAGCAAAAGAAAAAGGACGAGGGAGAAAGTGAGTCTCTGATTTACACATAAAACCGAATAATTAAATCAGTAATGCATGGTCTCTAGCAACACCCTTAAAGATGGGTTTACCAAAATCTGGTATGCCTAATGAAGACGTGAATTGTTCTGTATTGGATGGGTTTTAAAGGAGTTTCTTTGTAAAGTGTGGTACAGTTAACCAATTGCACAGTAGGTTTCTGCATGCCTAATGACGTCTGCGTAAGACTTATTTATCAGCATGGTCTTATATAATATAGGCTTTTATGAAGCAACATAAAATAACAGAGCAAACCCACTTTTTTTAAGTTGATGTTCATAAAGTTAAATATGCAGTGACAAGGTACACAAACACTCCAGGGAAAGAGTTCTGTGTAGACTAATTACCATTTAAATGTACATGTGATTCCACCATTTCATGTAAATTAAATGTCATGCTTGTAATGCTCTTAGTTAATTTTTTTTATTTTTGTCATGTCTACAGTGTGTTGACTACAAACATTTTAGCATATGATGATACTTTTTTTGTTTGCATTTTTTCAGACTGGAGATGAGCCAATTGTTACAAAGAAAACTAAAGGTAGATGATGCATTTTCATGTCAGCATCTTTGAATTCTCTCTTTTTGTAATTATTTTGTATTAAGTGTTTGTGTTTTTTCTTTTTTGAAGGTACCACCGATAACTCCAACCCCTCTGTGACAGAGGTCGAAGTTAAAATTGAGAGTGACTCCGCAGAGAACGCTGAAGCTCAAAATCCTCCTGCACATGATGAATCAGAGGAGGATCCTGCTATTTCCAAAGCGAAGGAAACTTTGAAAGACTACTTCAAAGAGACGTTAGCCTTCACTGGTTTCAGCATCGCCAACAATGCATCTCTTAACACTGCTAAACCATTGGGGAGTGACCCAGCTGGGCCGCTTTCTGTCAATACCATATGTGCAGAGAAGATCGACCAAAAAGAAGTGCTCACCTTAGGTGAGGATGTAATGCGTGAGGAAATCCGCAATAGCCTCCGCCTTGCACGCTTCTTTTCCATACTTCTCCAAGACAAAATCAACATCGAGGGCAAGGACCAGATTCCTGTGTTTATCCGCTCTGTCACAGGTGAAGGATTCCCACAGAAACACCTCATGGGATTTCTTCCCTGTGATGTTGACTCTGAGAGCCTTTTCCTAATGCTTATATCCGAGATCCGCAACAAGTGGGGCTTACGAATGGAGCACTGCCGTGGCTTCACCTACCTGTCATCAGGTAGCATGTCTCAAAAGCTGAAGGATCTCTCCTGCAGGATGCTGCGGGATTTTCCGCAGGTGGTTTTGTCGCCCAGTGAGCCCTACGCCTTCAACATGTGGTTGATTCGCTCCATGCCTATCCTTCCAATTCAAGATGTTGTTGATACTGTAGAGCAGGTCGCTGCTGTTATTAGGCAATCCGAAACTCTGGCGAAGAAAATTGATATGAAGATCACTGCTTTATACAGCCACATCAAAGGCGAGGTGGACCGAATCAAGGATTCTTGCCAGAACCAATGGGAATATGGCACTGATGCTTTCCAGACCATGCTTGATATCTTGGAGCCGCTTTTGAGCAGCATTGGAGAGATGTGCACCAGTGCCCTTTCCGATCTGGATGCAGACACTGTCGAAGTGCTCCTAAAGCTGAAAGAGAAGCTGAAGAACTTCAATTTCATCATTACTCTTGTGGTCTTAAAGAACACGCTGTGTTGTGTAAGCATCCTGAACCCCAGCCTCAGGGGAATAATCAGCATCAGCAGCACTTTACAGTACACCATCTCAAACGCCTTAAAGCTTCTCACCAAACATATGCAGGAGATTGCCATTTTTCACAGGAAGTGGTTCTCCGATGCATTGGGCAGAGCCAAGAAGTTGGGGGTGTCTGTTAATTTGCCAGTGGAGATGGTGACTAACGGTGACGGCACGGAGAAACCGCAAGCATCATTGGAGGATTACTACAGGGAAGCACTGAGCAAGAAGGTTTTGCAGTACCTTGTTGATGAAGTCAAAAGAGTCCTTGGCACTGAAATGGCAAGAATCCTCAGATGGTTGTCATTGGTTCCCTCATACATGGCTGACCACAATTTTAGCATCCGCAAAGACAAAGTTGCTGATGCTAATCTGAATAACTTGGCTCGTCCTGATTCCTTTTATGATGAGCTGGGCTGTTGGGAAGTGAAATGGAGGCATGCTAGCAAGCGAAGGATTCTTCCCACTAGTGTGTTTGCTACCCTCAAGATCCCAGATATAGGCTTTTACCCAAATGTACAGAGCCTGTTGAGAGTGCTGGGGACCATCCCTTGTGTCCACGCAGATTCAGATGTGTATGGGCAGTATGACATGGTTCTGGACCGGTATCACACCTACATGAAAGAAGTACCAGTGGAAAAAAGACTGAGCAATATGGCCTTTGTTTATGTCAATCAAGATGTCCACTTCAGCATTGAGGAAATGGTGGAGGCCTATGTAAAGAAATATCCAGAAATCCTGCATCTATTACAAGAGGTATACATATTTAATTTATTATTATATTAGTTATATTATTATTTGTGTACAGACCATTACTTATCTCAAAAACCAACTCAAATATGATTTTAACCTGCTGTTCACGTTTTTGTGTGTTTGTTTTAGGATGACCTAATGGAAGTGCAACCATCAGGTAAAGCTTCTCACTTCTGACATATTCATCTTACAAATGTTAAAGTGCCCCTATTATGCTATTTTACAGGCTCCTGATTTTGTTTCGGCGTCTCTTACAACAGGGTACATGCATCAGTGGTCAAAAAAGCAAATTTTCTCATTATACACATTGGACATCACCACATTTTTCAATGATTCTCAAACAACTTGACGGATGAATCGTTCTCTCTAAATCCCTCGTTTCCATGAGTTACTCTGCTCTGATTGGCCAGACGGCCCAGTCTGTTGTGATTGGTCTACCGTGTACAGCTCATTACCATAACTGAACTTCAGCTCCGGAGAAGCTCCACGATCACACACACTGTAAAGACCGTAACAATGGCGTCGCTTTGACCGTATCAATCCTGAGCGCGAGTCCGATGAGGAAACATTGAAGAACTAGTTATTCAACCCGAACCTCCATCGCAAGGACGACTCAAGCAGGACGTTTCTCAGAGATACGCTACTCATTTTGAGGTTCATTATGAGATGTTGAGCTGTAATTCCTCACCATCAGCATTAACAAGTGTGTGTCCATCAACAAACCCATGTGTGTGTTTCTGATTTATTGCGGTGCACATGCGGGAACTGTATCAATAACGGCGCATACGTGAGCCCAGCACTAACGTCAATGACTGATGGAACATAAATCTGGCTCCATCCTTTATCTTTACTCACAGTAGTGCGAACGACAGACGATCTGCATTAATACACACAGATTTAGGTAATAGTGGCCACAGCTGATGAACAGAAGAGTTTCAGTAAGTTAGCAAGAAACTTGAGCAAAACACAAATTCTTTCTTTTAGGGGACAATAACTTGTTTATTTATCGTGCACTTTCAACAAGAGGGAATATTTGAAAAACCATAATGGGGCACTTTAACAGTCTTCTAGTTTTCATCGCTCAAACAAGATTATTGAATTTTATATAGCAGTTGTTGATTTTTCTTTTTCTTTTTTTTCAACCCCTATACAGCAGTTCCAGAAACCAGTGCAAATGACGCCTCTAAAGAAGATGCAGAAGAACAGAGAGAGATGACTTTAAATATGGACGTTGAGAGACAGAAACCGCCCGAGTGTGCAGAAACTGATAAAGAGGCTTTGAAATCTGCATTACAGGCTGCTCTCACTGCAGCTTACAGCAGGCAAAGCAGGCACGCTCAGGGTGACCAAGATCAAGAAGTAGAATATGTTACCAAATCTGAGATGAATGAGGTCCTTAAAGTGTGTGAGGATGTTGTTAGAGATAGGATTCTTTCAGAGGTCAGAAATTCATTCTTCTCCCTGTTCATCGACAGACTTGTCCAATTTGGAGAGACTGACTACTTGCCCGTTTTCCTCAGATTTGTTGACAGTTTTGATGTCATGCGCCTCGAGCTTATGGGATTTGTCGAGGTTACTCTTGACACTGAGGCCATGTGCGAGCGACTTTATGATGTCATCACAAATGAGTGGTGTCTGGATTTAAGCTACTGCAGAGGTCAAGCTTACCTTGGCTCTGGTGAAGTGTCCTACAAGCTCAAGGCTTTTGCATGTAAAATACAGGAGAAGTATCCTCTTGCTATATGCACACACTGCTCGTGTTACTCTTTCAATACCTGGTGGTCAAGGTCAGTTCCAGTAGCTACAGTCATCAGAGCCATAGACACATTAGAGGAGATAGTGTCTTTTTTCCACAGCATGCCTGCCCTTGAGAAACAGTTGGACCAAGTCTTAGCCATAGGCCTAAGGGAGAGCTATGAGAAAATCCATGAGCTTCAAGGAAAGTTTTGCTCTTCTTGGCTTGAAAAGCATGACTCCTACGAAGTCTTCGCTCAGATTTTGGAGCCTCTGGCAGATTGGCTAGAAAATATTGATAACTGCCAACCTCAAAGATGGAGTTTGGCAGTATCCAACCGAGCCAAAAGACTACTCCAGTTAATTCGGGACTTTGACTTCATTGTGGCAATTGTTGCGCTAAAGAATGCTTCATCCTTCACCAGAGAACTGAGTGCAGCGCTACAGAAAGACCATTTTAGCGCTGCCTCGCAGCTCAGCCAGATCAGTGGCATTGTGGCCACGCTTAACCGAGTGAAGACCAACATCAAGGTTTTCCATCAGAACTGGTTTGATGAAGCTTGCGGTTTTGCTCAGAGTCTGGGTGTGCAGGTTAAAGTGCCTGATGGTGTGGTTGTTCCAAGGGACAACCTCTTGAAACCAGGTTCATACTACAAAGATGCAATGAGTGTCCCTTTAGTTGACCACCTGATAAACATGGTGAAAGATTATTTTTCTGATGACCACAAGGAGGCTCTCAACTTATTGTCCTTGGTCCCATGCTCTGTGACAATGAGCTATGTTTTTGAAACGCTGAAGTCAAAACCTCCGTTGTACATGGGTGACCTTCCAGATCCTGACAATTTCTTCACAGAGCTGAGCTGCTGGAAAGTGAAGTGGAAAACGAAAGTGGTTAGTGTAACCATACCAGAGACCATTTTTCAGACTCTGCGTCTACCCCTCATGCAGTACTTTGCGAACATCAATACGTTGCTAAAGATTATGTGCGTGTTGCCGAGCACAGCTTTGGAATATTGTGGTGAGGTGAAGCGGCATAAAATGTATCAAGACTACTTGAGCAACTCCTCAGCCATGGACAGATTGCCCTGTTTAGCCATGCTTCAGGTCGGCATTGACTTCAACAGAGACCTAGACAGAATGGTTACTCAGTGCTTAAAGCTCACACCTAAGACGCTGGAGGGCATTTGCCTGGTAAGGATCAGTTTTTTCAAAGAATTAGTTTGTTTTAAATGTTTAATATGCTTTCCAGATGTGTTTCTAATGTCTGTTGTGCTCCACAGGACAAAGAATCCAAAACCTTAGGAAGGCCTGGTGAAACAAAAACAGGAGGTATTTAATCTATGATTATTCTTAATGCTGTCTTTTTTTTTAAAGAATCAATATCTAAATGTTTTTTTCACTCTTATCTTTTGGGTAAGAAAAAGTATATGTGTGTTCATGTATGATGTATACGTTTGTTTTACTGGTAGATGAGTTATTTACAATAAGATCAATAATATGCGTTAAGAAAAATGCATGAGGTGAATTGTCAGTTTATGTCGACATTAATGCCCACTTTGCCAACATTGCAGATGACATCCACATGGTTGAAGTAGAGAACAGGGACACTCTGCAGGTTTGTAAAGTGGCCTTAATAATGATTATGTAGTATATATCTTTATATTTCAAGGGGGGTTAGAGAAGAGTAATGGCCTATAATTAAAACTATAGATTAGTAATGTAGTTAAAAATTGTTTTGAACCATAAAACGTTTCTTCATATCAGTTGATTTCTTTTTTTCTGCTTTATTCACAAGTACTTTTTTTTTACAGGACAAAGACTCCAGAACAGTAGTGGTGAATTCTGAAGTAACAGGTAGTTGTTTGTAATTTGTGTGACTGGCCTTTCATTTGAGTCCTTGATGTGTTCGAGTCATTAGTTTAATTTAAACTTATACATAATCTAAAATAATGTTTACCCTCCCTTATAGAAGCAGATATCCACAAAGAGGGATCAGAGAGCATAGAGATTCAGCAGCACTCTGAAATCATAACTGTAGTGATTGGTGAGGACCAGCATGTAGAGGTTCAAGATGCAGGGCAGGCTGTGGATGAGAGTGGCCGTTCTGATGAACCAGAACAGAATATAAGGACTTGTGAAGAAGTCTTCAAACAGGCAGCCATAATTGCAAGGAGAAACTGCTCACTGATTGACCTTAACAAACCAGAGCAAGATGCTGTTGTACAGAAACTTGCCTCATGTCATTGGGTACAGAAGGAAGGGACATCATTTTCAGAGGGGGAAATGCTACAAAGTATTGTGAAGGCAATACGAGAAACGATCATCGCTGAAGTTCAGGACTCTCCTTTCTTTTCCATCATCACTGATAGAGCAATCTCAGTGGGCGAGGTGAAGTTCATACCACTCTTTGTTAGATATGTGAACGACTGCATACCTAAAGTGGAGCTCATCGGTTTTCTGCCCTTTGATGAAAGCTCTGATGTGGATTTGCAAGCTAAAGCTCTTTCAGCCACTCTTGAGGATGAGTGGGGACTTCAGATGGGCTGCTGTCGTGGCCAGTCCATTATGTGCATTGGTACGGGGAGCCAAAGTCTCAGGAAGATGGCTTTGAGCTTTTTAGAGAGCTATCCGCTAGCTGTGAACACTCCCAGTGAGTCTTGTGGACTTGCCTACTGGCTGGCTTTAAGCCTACAGAATACCTACATTACAAAGGTTTTAGAGACCGCAGAGGATCTGCTCCAGTTTTTTGACCAGTCACCTAAATTAGAGAGTGAGCTTGCCAAGACCATGGATGGGCTGCTGAGTACGCCACGGGAAGCACTTGCAGAGATCCCAGAGACCTGCTTGTCGAGATGGAAAAAGAGAGAAGACTTTTTCGATATTCTGGTGGACATGCTGGAAGGAGCCCTAAACTGCTTAGATTCTGTGATTACCAACTCCAATGGGTTATGGAGTAGTAGCATGTCACTGCATTCTCAGACCCTGTGCACAGCTATTAGACATGTCGATTTTGTCATCCCCTTAGTGATCTTGAAGAACGCCTGTGCTCCCTTGAGGAACTGCAGCACTGTGTTTCGCTGCGGAAACCCTGCTGACATTATTTGTGAGCTTGAGAAGATTATGCCAATAATAGATTCTCTTAGCAAAATGTTGGACAACGTGAGTGCAGTGCATTCTATCTGGTTTGAGGAGGCCGTTGAGCTTTCTACTAAGGTTACGGGATTGCTGTCGTATGCGGAATCTGTTAGTAGCTATGATTCACCAGAAGCGTTCTACATGGAAGCAGTTAGCTTACCAGTACTAAATGGTTTGATTGAAGAAATGAAGTTTAACTTCTCAGAGAATCACCTAAAAGGCCTAAAAGTGTTGTCCCTTCTGCCAACATGCAACCCTCTGCCCATTCTCCCAGAATCCACTGATAAACTGCACACAATATACCTGAGTGATCTCCCTGAGCCAGAAATGGCTGAAGAAGACATCAACACCTGGGCCACAGTATGGAGGGAGAAATATCAAGATATTTGTCCTCCCACCTCCATCTCTGAGACACTGCTCCATAATGAAGCCAAAAACCTTCCAAACATTGCAACTCTTCTCAAGCTTGTGGCTGTGTTGCCTAGCATTAGCATGGAGTGCGATCTAATGAAGACAACGCTAAATGCCTTGAAGACCTTACTTCGAGATGGTATCTTCAGCAGAGGCAGTAAGACTGATGCAGTCATGCTTCTTATGCATCGCCAGACACTGCAGAGCCTGGAGGAAGTGATTGAGAAATGCATGGAGGGTGATCTGGAAAGTCATCAATTTCTTGCTATGGTATGGTAAATTTCTTAGTCTTTATATGGTTATAATTCATTGTATTATCAATGTATTTTGCTGTATGTTCTTAACAATATTAATATCAACTGATAAATAAGTTAATGTTCCTTAAAAACCTCTTCTGTTTTATTTTCTGAACATATTTCTACATGTAGGTAAAAGCAAGAGTTAATCACCTGAGAATGGAAGGTGGTAAGTAAAACGCTAAAGTAATTACTCTAAAAATATATGCAAGTAGAAAGATTGATTATTGATATGTTAGTTGACCAATTGGTTTTTGAGTAGCTCAAATACGTCCTCAAAGTATTGAAATAAGCTGTTTTGTTTTTATTCTGACACACTTTCCTATCCTTTCTCAGAGGTAATTGCCATGGCTCCACAGGAGATGGCTGTGGATACAAATGGTTCTGGTTATTTACAAGCAGCAAAGGATGCTGGAATCGGTCAGTAATATTAAATGAGAAGTATTAGTAATAGCCTGGGAACTTTTTTTTCTTACACAATGTCTCATCTTTTGTTTAGATGTTAAAACTGTTGCTCCAGAGGAAATTCCAGTGGAATCGAGTGAAATAGAAACGGCTGAAGAAATACATGTCACAAGTACACCTGACCAGCCATCATCTTTAATGCTCCACAGCTCAGACAAAGCCACAAATGCAGCTCAAGTCATCCCTGCTTGCAGCTCAATGCCGACCAGCACACCTGACCAACCAACAGAGTCTGTCCAAGATGCCACTGTGCAAACCACAGCTGTAGTACATGATCAACTGATCGCACTTGTTCAAGATGTAAATGATAGGTCTGAAGTAATTGATCCAAGTGGTATTGATCTGATAGTAACAGGGGATTCAATTGTATCTAACCAAGGTGTAACTGAGCAGTCTAATGAAGAACCGCCAGTTAGAATAGTTCAGTTAGTATCAGTTGATCAAAGTGAAACTGAGCAACCCATGGATGTTGATCAGTTTGTAGCAGCAGAACCAATTGAAACAGATCAGCCAGCAACAGAGAAACAAAGTGATTCATCTATAAATGCTCAAGATGAAGGTTGTCACACAGTTACCGGGTTAGCAGATGATCAGTTAATGTCGGTGGATCAGACTGAATCGGTTCAACTCATTGCAGTTGATTACAGTTTAAATGATCCGTTTGTGTCAGTAGATCAAAACGAAACCGATCAAGTCATGGAAATTGATGAGAGTGGAAAGGATCCATGTGTAGTTGAAGTTGAAAATGGCCAGCCAACAACAGGGGAACAGCGTGCAGTTGAGCAGTTGGAAGTTAGTCCAGTTGAAACCGATCAGTCTATTGTAAAAGATCAGAATGAAGCTTGTCAGATAGTTACAGGGATAGAAGATGAGAGTGAAACTTGTCAGTTGGTATCAGGGGATCAGATTGAATCTCATGAATATGAGGCTGTTGATAACTCTCGAGATGATCATTCTGCAGCATCAGGTCAGGGTGAAACTGATCAGTCAGTAACCCAAGATCAGACTGTAAATAATCAGTTCATGGCAGATGGCCAATTTAAAGTGGATCAATCATTTGTCGAAAGTCAAAATGTGGCTGGTCAGACAGGAGCTGGGTTAGCAAAAGAAGGTGAGTTAATATCAGGGGATCAAAGTATATCTAATAAGCTCATGGTAGTTAACTCTGGAAATGATCAGTCCTTAACAGCAGATCAAAGTGTAACTGGTCATTTAGAAATAGTAGATCCAAGTGTAACTCAACAGTTCATTGTAGTTGGTCAAGATGAAAATGTTAATTCTATAGTAGAGAGTCAAGATGAAACTGCTCAGAGAGAAACCAAGATTCCAAATGAAGGTGAAACCAGTCAGTTAGTATCCGGAGATCAAAGTGAATCCAATCAGATAAAGGTAGTTGACTCTGGAAATGATCAGTCCTTAACAGCAGATCAGAGTTTAACTGGTCAGTCAGAAGTAGTAGATCTAAGTGTAACTGAACCATTCTTCGTAGTTAGTCAAGTTGAAAATGATCATTCCATAGTAGAGGGTCAAGATGACACTGCTCAGACAGAAACCAAGTTTCCAAATGAAGGTGAAACCAGTCCGTTAGTATCCGGAGGTCAAAGTGGATCCGATCAGCTCATGGTAGTTGACTCTGGAAATGATCAGCCCTTAACAGCAGATCACAGTTTAACTGGTCAGTCAGAAATAGTAGATCTGAGTGTAACTGAACCATTATTGGTAGTCAGTCAAGTTGAAAATGATCATTCTATAGCAGAGGGTCAAGATGACACTGCTAAGACGGAAACCAAGTTTCCAAGTGAAGGTGAAACCAGTCCGTTAGTATCTGGAGATCAAAGTGGATCCGATCAGCTCATTGTAGTTGACTCTGGAAATGATCAGTCCTTAACAGCAGATCAGAGTGTAACTGGTCAGTCAGAAGTAGTAGATCTGAGTGTAAGTGAACCATTCTTGGTAGTCAGTCAAGTTGAAAATGATCATTCCATAGTAGAGGGTCAAGATGACACTGCTCAGACAGAAACCAAGTTTCCAAATGAAGGTGAAACCAGTCAGTTAGTATCCGGAGATCAAAGTGGATCCGATCAGCTCATGATACTTGACTCTGGAAATGATCAGTCCTTAACAGGAGATCAGAGTTTAACTGGTCAGTCAGAAATGGTACATCAAAGTGTAACTGAATCATTCTTGGTAGTCGGTCAAGTTGAAAATGATCATTCCATAGCAGAGGGTCAAGATGACACTGCTCAGACAGAAACCAAGTTTCCAAGTGAAGATGAAACCAGTCAGTTAGTATCTGGAGATCAAAGTGGATCCGATCAGCTCATGGACGTTGACTCTGGAAATGATCAGTCCTTATCAGCAGATCAGAGTTTAACTAGTCAGTCAGAAATTGTAGATCTAAGTGTAACTCAACAGTTCATGGTATTTGGTCAAGTTGAAAATGATAATTCCATAGTAGAGGGTCAAGATGACACTGCTCAGAGAGAAAATGGGTTTCCAAATGAAGGTGAAACCAGTCAGTTAGTATCCGGAGATCAAAGTGGTTCCGATCAGCTCATGGACGTTGACTCTGGAAATGATCTGTCCTTAACAGGAGATCAAAGTGTTACTGGTCAGTCAGAAATAGTAGATCTAAGTGTAACTGAACAGTTCATGGTTGTTGGTCAAGTTGCAAATGATCATTCTATAGTAGAGGGTCAAGATGACCTTGCTCAGACAGAAAACGGGTTTCCAAATGAAGGTGAAACTAGTCAATTAGTATCCGGAGATCAAAGTAGATCTGATCAGTTGATGGTAGATGATGACTCTGGAAATGATCAGTCTGTAACCGAAGATCAAGATGTAACCTGTCAGTCAGTAACAGAAGATCAAAGTGTACCTGATCAGTTCATAGCAGTTGAGTCCGATCAGTCTATAATTGATGGTAAAAGTGAAGCCGGTCAGACAGAAATTGTATTTCCGAATGAAGTTGGAACTAGTCAATTAATTTTGGGGGATCAATGTAGATCAATGCAGTTTATGGTAGTTGACTCTGGAAAGGATCAATCTGTAATGACGGATCAAGGTGGAACTGGTCAGTCTGTATTACCAAAAGAAGATGGAGCTAGCCAGCTAGTCTTGGGGGATGAATGTGGATCTGATCAGCTCATGGTAGTTGAGTCTGGAAATGATCAGTCTGTAACAGCAGATCAAAGTAGAACTGGACGGTCATCAGCTGATCAAACGGTAACGGATGCATTTGTGGAAGATGCAACTCATCCGCCTATAGTAGAAGATCAAAGCAGATCTGGGTTAGCAGATAATGTTAGAACTTGGCAGGTAGCATCAGGGGATCAAAGTGAAACCGATCAGCTTGTGGCAGATGTACCCTGTGGAAATAATCACTCTGTAGCAGAAGCTCAAGGTGGAACTGTTCTTGCAATTGGATTGAATCAAAGTGTACCAGATCACTCTATGGAACTTGGTCAAGTTGGAACTGACCAGATAGTACCCGGGAATCAAAGTGAAATTGATCAGTCCAACACTGTAGATCAGTTTGGCCTTGACCAGCCTAAAGTTGCCTCAGAAGGTGGCACAAATCAGTTCAATTCAGTGGCTCCAGATGGCCCAGACCAAGAAACTACAGCAGTACATGTTTGCCTTGATCAGCACTCTGCAATAACTCCAGGTGTTTCTGACCGTTGCACACCTGTTTCACCTGAGGATATTACTGATCATCCCATGGCAGCAGAATCAGAAGGCACAGCCCAGTCTGAAGTAAAGGCTCATGATGGCGCAGACCAAGTAATTACCCTGGATGTCACTGGACCTGAAAAAATAGTCTTTACCCCCTACAATGCTGATGCTCGAGAAGAACTGCTCAAAGAACTATGTAACATAAAATTCTTTTCTATAATCACTGAGGAGGAGTTTGCGATTGAAGGCCAACAGTACATCCCTGTAGGAATACACTACCTTGACAAACAAGACTTTCAGAGAGAAAATATATTAGCATTTATCCCCCTTTCCCCAAACATTGCTTCATTTGTGGATACACTCACCATTGTTCTCTCTGAGAAGTGGGGTTTGAACTTGGCACTCTGTAGAAGTCAAAACTTTGCAAGACCAGGTGCCTCACTCTGTCAGATGACACAGGCTTCAGCTTTGCTTTCACAGAGACTCCCTCATGCTTTCAGTTTCCCGAACCCTGTAACTCTGAAGTCTTTGCTAGCCAGTTTGTCCTCCCTGAGAGAGATAACTCACAGTTTTGAGTGCTTAGAGCAGCTGTTTATGTGGTTCTCTGAGGATGTTCAACGGAGGGTAAGACTAGAGGATGCTGTTGTACATTTGTTCCAGAAGGACGAAAGTAAAGCCAGTGAGCTGAAAGCCAAGATCAGCAGCAATCAGTTGGCAATGAGCCATGAGGTTCTGGAAATGACTGCAGACATTCTAGAGGCCGTCGTCCTTTGCTTGAATGAGATGAAAGGAAACCAAGATAATGAGGCAAATGCAGCACAGGCCCAGAACTTCCTTACTGCTGTCCAAAACTTTGATTTCATTTTGACAGTTGTGATTATGAAAAACATCATGAGCCTCACCAAAAACCTAAGTTTGAGTCTTCAGGGAAATTCCTATGACGTGTATCAAGCTGTAAACCGCCTGTCGGATCTCCTGCCCTCTCTCAGTGAAATGAGGAACAGTATTGGCACACACCATCAAACCTGGGTTCAAGAGGCAGTTGCACTAGCTACTAAGCTGCAGGTACCATCAGTACAACCACCCTTAAATGCGCACTACAGAGAGGACCTCAGTAAAGGGGCCATTGAGCACTGTATTGCTGAGGTGGAAGGGCTCTCCCAGGATGTTCTGTCTGCTCTTCGCTGCTTGCAGGTTGTGCCTTATGTCATGTCAAATGTGGAGGGATGCTGCAAGGACACTGAGTTTGTCAAGGTGTTTCAAGAGGACTTACCTGACCCAGACTCCTTCCAGACTGAGCTTCAAAGATGGAGGGACAGGTGGCAAGAAATTTCCGCCACTCATCAACACCTACCCGACACTGTCCTTGGAACTCTCAAAGCTTCTGACATCCAGTTATTTCCCAACATTTCAACCATCCTTAGGCTCCTGGCAGTCCTGCCCATCTCCAGCATGCACCGTAGCATCAGACAGGGAAAGATGAAATCTGAGCTGTACCCTCTGTAGTAGGCTTGACTTAACTTCCCCCAAACAAGCTCTCCATTAGGATGTCATACACTGCTGAAACTTCAGAATGTCCCTCTGTATTCTCTAAACTGTAGATCACATCTGATTGTAGGTTTCAGTATGTTTATTTTATTACTTAATTATGAATTAGACCTGTACACTTTAAGCATAATCACATAATGGTTTTATTGATGTTTTGTCTTTTTTATTTTCCTTTTACGTAAGTGGCATGGAAAAAGAGGACTGCCAATTGGGACCAATGTCTTGCCAAAAAAAAAAAAAAGAGAGAATATGATGCCCTTGGGGGGGCCTTACTGCTTTGTGCCTTTATGCAAAAACCCTACATAACTTTAAATCACGAGACAAAAAGTCTGGATGGACACTTTCAGACCAGACTTTCTGGAAATTTCCTAATATCTTCAGGAACTTTTAAAGACTTCAAATCATGTAAATCCTCTGAGATGCATCGGGGGGTGAAGAAAACCATGTTTTATCACAATAAATTATGATGGTTGTGTTACACTGTCACAATGTCATCCCACGGCACAAACTAAAAATGGTCTGTCCCTGTATCATTATGCGTGTTACAAAGGTTGATTTGTTTGCAGTTTTATTTAGATGAATGGATTTTTCTGTAAACAATTCTCCCAGAAGCCCTCCTCATGAAGGAAGCATTCATATATATTTGACTAAAATAAATAAAATCATTGAAAAGAAGCAATGTTTTATCTGAATCTCTGCTCAATTCAAAGTCAAAACATCTAAAGATGTCCACAAGATGGCAGTGTATGCATTTCAAAGTATGTGGAGTACTTGTGGGTAAGTACTGATTCATTTCTGTATTCTTTTTTTTAGTTTTTATTTTAGTTTTGTCATGCATTATAGAAACTAACAAGTCTTTTTTTATCAGTTGATAAATTGGCCAGTAATATTACATTTATTTAATAAATTGTGCACCATTAATGAAGTTAGTTAATGTGTGCAATATGGTGGTAGTAGTTAACCGTTGATGTCGTTGGTTGGTTGTGAAGTCTGTTCAAATATTTTAATTCCTCCTTTTAATTGCGTTATTCTTTAATTCATAGCCTTTGATAGTTCTTTCCTTTTTTCCAAAACTAAGGAGAATCCTGCTTCTGTTTACCACTTCCTGTCAGTGTCCTCAACTCTCCCACTGAGTCAAAGGTAGGTAATGATTAATGTCTTCAATTTTTAATGCCTTTTTCTAAGAGTTCAGGCTTTTCACAAAGTAGCTTTGGCCCCCTGTAGCCTGTCGATGATTTGCAGCCATTCTTTAGCCCTTTGGTTCATAGACTGCAGATCCATCATAGAATATTGTTTTCAGGAGTAGATTTCGAGATGTCGTTGAGAAGCAATCAGTCTCCCATTTCCATGTAACCTTGGACCTATGATTCACCCTTGGGGGCTACAGTCTTTGACCTTTTAGGGTCATTTTTTGTGAGAGCGGCAGTAGATGTGGTTGGAAAGGCAAGAAAATAAAGCTATTAACAAGACAACGCCACAGTAATTGCAACTACAAATCAATCAAGGCCTGGTTTATTACTTTATTGTGGCAGTCAAGAGAAAGTAGGTTCTGAGACCAACCAAGGCAATTCCGAAGAATGTATGCATTTTTCTTTCTTTCCTCCCCTGTGGTTTTTGTCACGAGTTTAAGTGACTTAAGTTTGTAACAAGACAAATGCATGATTTTTTTATTTTTTTTTTAAGGATCAACAGTTTCATCAAAGCATTTTGTACAAATACATTCATGCTCTTATTCTACTCCGTTGTTAATTGGAAAAGTGTGGTTAGAAAATGTAGCTGTCCCGAAAACAATTGCTTGTTTGGTCAGTTCCCTGCGGATTTTTTTTTTTTTTTTTTTAAATGTGCCGTTGGATATTGTTCTGACAAGCCAAGTCCTTGTCCGTCTTCATCGACCAATGCGTTTCGCATACCACAGAGGTTTTGATTTTCTCCCAATTTTCCACAAGCAATAAATTATTATTTGTTTGATCTGGCCAGATTGTTGTGAATGCTTTGAGATATTCACTGTGCTTCAATACAAAGTTATATACAACATTTAGATGTTCAACTTATCTTTCTCATCTTTTGAAACCGCCAACATCAGTCAGGTGAATTTGTGTATTATATTATATTTCCAGCCACGGAATACACCTCATATGATGAGTTCACACTCTAGATCCAAAGACCCTGTTGCTCTAATGGTTTCAGATGATTTTATAACTATTCATTATAAACAGTGAACATTAAGTCCATCTTTAAGGAATGACTTAAGTTCCTTTGTCAGCCTTTTCCAGGCTAATAACTTGAGCCTTTAAAGCCCCCTGGAGCCATTAACCGCAGCTGAAATGCCAAGATACCTTTTCCCGTGTAAACTGCTATCTGGGATTAGTACATTTCCTCTCTCTGTCCTCCAAAAGCACTCAGTCTGAACGTTGTTTCACTCTGTTCATCTGGAGCATCCTCCGCTCTGATCACAGTGAAGAGGGCTCATGTATTCTCTGTCTGTAGGCCGAAACAGAGCTGCCCTCTCTCTCCTCTCAGAACAAAGGTCTGATTGTGTCTGCTCAGCCCGGTGTGAAAGAACTATCTCTTCGTGTTCCCCCTGCTCATCCACAGAGCAAACGGATCTGTCTCCTCTGTCGACTGGGCATCCCAGCAGCGCTGTTTGCAGACAGGATTACGTCTGAGTTCTTCTAGCTCTGAGACTTCCACCATCAGATTTTGTCATAGCCACTTTATTTCAAATATATTTTAATTCCTTAAAGGGTTAGTTCACCCAAAAATGAAAATTCTGTCATTAATTCCTCACCCACATGTTGTTGGACACCCATACAAAAAAAACGAAATAACGACTTAGTGATGGGTCGATTTCAAAACAAAGGTTCGAACCGTTAAGAATCAGCGTATTGATTCATGATTCGGATCGCCAAAGTCACGTGATTTCAGCAGTTTGACACGCGATCCGAATTATGAATCGATAAATTGATTCATAACCGTTCGAATCTTTGTTTTGAAATCGGCCCATCATTATATGTCGTTATTTCGTTTTTTTGTGCACAAAACTTCTCGTGTCTTCATAAAATGATTGTAGAGGCGCTGTAGTGAGATGGGCTTTGTAACGACGTCTTTAGTGCCTTTATGGGTCTTGAGAGAGGAAATGACATTGGTGTCAATGAAGGCCTTCCTGAGCCATCGGATTTCAACACTAATATCTTCATCTGTGTGTGAAGATGAACGGAGGTCTGACGGGTGTCCAACAACATTAGGGTAAGTAATTAATGATGGAAGTTTCATTTTTGGGTGAACTAACCCTAAATCCTACATTTTGTCTGTAATCTTATATTGTAAAATCAGATGTACGGCTGATTTAAAAAGTATGTTATATTTTTCGTCACTCTGTTTGATTGCATTACATCGCTTGCTAATCTTCCGGCCAAACCGAAAATTGCCCTAATTGAACTCCTGAGCTTGTTTCCTGCTGGAAGTCAAGGCTGGGCCATGCCGTAGGACCGGTGCATAATCATGTCCATGCACAGCTTGGTTTTAACTATACTCTTGAGAGAGAGAGGCAGAAGGCTTAACAAGGTTTTATTTCAAGGTTTCCACACCGGCAATCCCTAGCTAAAATCTCAGAACCCCCAACAAATAACGCATTTGGTTTGAGTTATTTCCAATGTCAAATATGTTGGTCAGATCCGGAAACACTTGATGTTTTTTTTTTTCATTCTGTGTATTCTGCATGTAAACCTAGACTTAAACATCAGATCTCTCATGTATTTAAATGCCATGGATTAACCTGTGAGTTTTTAAGGAGTGTTAGTATTTCTGCTTTCTCCCCTCTACTCTTAGTGTTTTGGAAGTAAAATAAGCATATCTTTGACAGATTAATATGCCTGCTTGAATTCTTGAAATAACTGTGTGCTTTTTGGCTTTCTAAATCAAGAGTATTAGGAATGTGTGTCACTGATTAATTTGCTTATGAGAGTTTGAGGTCTGAGTGCCTGCCGATGTGAATAATGCCCTGCTGGAAGAGTGGAGGGCAAGTAGGATTACCTTGTGATTTGGAGTGATTAGGTTACCGCTCTGGCAGCCTTTGCTCCCAACTACTTTACTTTCGGATCGGAGTGTCTGTAGTTCTTATAACCGACCCTGGTACTCTGGTTTCTTTTTGCTTTAATCCTACAGCAGGCTATTGATCAAAAACAGATGTGTCCGTACAGTTTATCTATTGTTCTACTTGTTACCTCTTTCTGCCCTGTTAATCTCTGCCGCCTTAGTAGATCAGTGTTCATCTAGACCCAAAACTTTTGCCAAGTCTGTGCCCTTACCACCCAGACAGCTCAATCCATTCTTTCATTTGGTTCAAATTCTCTAAGTCTTCAGAAACCGATATACAGGACAAAATCTGCAAATCAGGTGAAAGGCTATTATAATAGGCCACGTTCGCACAGCAGCAGAATGCAGTTGTCAGTAGAGTTGCCAAGTCCGCTTATTATAAGTGACTTTGGGCTTGCTTTATTATCCAAGAAGTTGCTTATAGATTTGTGCCGTCGTATGCTATTGCTTTATTTTATTTTGATGGTGTATTTCCATAATAGAGTTGTACATTTGAGCCTGTTAGGTTGGCACCCATAGGACAGCGTATGTGTTGTGCGGTTTCAAGAGATTATATTTTATATTGCATATTCTCCTTGCTCTTCCTCAATGTTTGCGATTGTTGTTCAAACTTATGATTTGATCACGAATGAGAGATGGTCTTTTTTGTGAAGCTTGATATAACAACACTTGTTGGATTTGTAATATTGCCAAATCCAAAAACCTAAGATTATAAAATAAGGCCTGCTCATTTTTACCAACATCTGTCTCCTGCTTTCTTTTCTTCCCTGGCTTCTTCTGTCAGGCTGATGGAAGACTTTTCGTAAATACCGTTTTGGATATCAGACATAATAATGCTATCTCACGACCAATACGTATGTATTTTACAAGGTGGCTGCGAATTCGTACAGTGTGTTTAAACCCAGTTATGGGTAGGTTTAGAGGCGGGGTAAGGGGTAGGTCATTTGTAAAACTGTATAAGAATTAAGCGACTCGTTAAATACGTACGATTTGCAAAAAATCTCACCAATTTGTTCGAGTGAGGTCATACGAATAAGCCACCTTGTTAAATACATACAAATTGCTGTGAGGTTGTTTTGGACATAATGCAAGGTTATTAATTTTGGTATCAGACACAACCTGCTGACAGGTTTTGGATATCAGACAAAATGGATATCTTCTCATGGGATTTAGTAAAGAAAGTGGTTCCAATATTCAGAGCGATTCAATCCAACAAGAGGTCCCACCCGTTGTAAATCCCAAAAGCTGACTGTGTGAACGTCTATAATAGCTATCCTAATTGCTATTTTATTGGCATACGTGAAATACAAATATGATTATTGTGTATTGGTTTACGGCCAGCTGTATTCTTCTTGCTCTTGTGTTGCACAGTTGCTTTTGGTCTATAGGAATGGCGTCTCATGACAGTGGTTATATCTCATGTGTACAAACCTCCATAACTCGCCCGGTTTGCTTGATGAGCAGCTTCTTTTGATCTTGTTTTGCTCTTACCATAAGTGCGTCTCTTCTGACCGATAAAGTCGCTGATTTTATCTCATCTGTATCGCCTGTCCCAGAATTCTCCTTGGCAGATGGGTTAAGACTTTGATCCTGTACTGAGGGAAAAATAACGCTCTCTCAAATGTGGACAGGACAACATG
Organism: Pseudorasbora parva; assembly: GCF_024679245.1. NCBI lineage: Eukaryota > Metazoa > Chordata > Actinopteri > Cypriniformes > Gobionidae > Pseudorasbora > Pseudorasbora parva. The sequence continues at coordinate 2,894,516 of NC_090194.1, read as the reverse complement.
GATGCACACAAGGCGATGTCTGTGAGGCCGTTCATGCTCCTGCTGTTTGTAGCCATAGCTTAATTCTCCTTCCATGTTTCATGCTGGCTTGTGAACAAGCGTTCATTGTTCCTCCCCTTCACTTCCTTGTCTTTCCCACCTATTTTATCATTTACAAGTGGAGAGATCAAACCCCACACAGCTATGACGAGCCACAGACCATGCATCGAGTTCCCTGCGTGTTTGCTAATGATTATAGAATTTGATTTCATGAAAGTTTTCATTTTCCAAATCACTTTGCATATAACCATATCTGAGAGACTTCTTTGAAGTAGCAAATGTTACCAGACTGCAATAGCATAAAACAAACGGGTGCATGTTCCCATACAGTGAGACAAGTCACTTGTGTTTTTGAAAGTACCTCCCATCTGGTACATGAAAGAGGCCATCGGCTTCAAAGAGGAGAGAGAGAGAGAGAGAGAGAGAGGGCCAGTCCCAAACAAATGGTCCCTTTCTGAAGAACAGGTCCAAACTCTCTAAACAGTCTGAATTGGACGCTGAACGTTTTCTCTCTGGGTTCTCCTGCTGAGTGTGACTGTCCCAGTGTTTTTACAGCAAAAAGCACTTGAGAACACACACACACACACACACACACACACACACACACACACACACACAAACAAACAAAAGCATGTTCTGTGTTTTTTTGTGAATAGAAAACAAGTGTGTGTGGAATTTAAAATTAAGTCATTTTGACAAGAGTTCTGCACTGGAATCTTAATTGTGTGTGTGTGTGTGTGTGTGTGTGTGTGTGGAGGTGGGGGGGTGTAGCGGTTTCTACGTTCTCATTCTTGTATGTAAACTTCCTACAATGTTCCCCTAAACAGTAATTTGTTTACATTCACGCCATTTGAACTTTAGCACCACCATGCTCGCAATAGAAACAAAACCTCAGGATACTGGCATGCCGACATAAGCTGTTTGTCAGGTCTCTCTTCGTTCGGCCTATTAAATCATGATTTGTTTTTATGAGATTGCCTAATTAAAACAGGTTTCAAAAGAACAGCCAAAACAAAGCTTCTCCCACCTTAGCTTAAATAAACTGGCCGGACTCAGAGCTGCAGCCAAAATGATGCATTTCCTCTGAGTTTAAACAGCCAGTCAATGACAGACTCTCCATCACGGAGAAGCAGACAGCACCAAACAGACGCTGCCGCCTTTCTTGCGTCTCAAACAAATGGATTTTGTATTTGTTGGAGACGCGGAGCTGCTGAACAATGTTTCAAATCAACATGGCTGCCGTGTTCTGTTTGTACTGCGTAGATGTTTCGCCTCAAACGGGACGAGTCCAACCCTCGGGCACCATGTGTTCATGCAGAGCAATGCGTCTCAATCTTTATATTACAGATCTGACGGTCCAAACGTCTAAATGTATTGCTTCCCGAAACGAGAAGTTATAATAATTTTTGTATTATTTAACTGTTATTTATGGTGGTCTACCAGTAAATTATCTACATGTAGATATCTTTATTTTATTTGATATATTTTTGATGTTATATGTGTAGGGTATATAATACAAAGAAATATAATAATAAAATGTATTTGTTAATAAATTAACATTTAAAAATGGTCTATATATAATTATACATACACTGTACTTTTACGCACACACACACACATACAGTAGATTATTTACATTGATATTCTTGCATTTGTGAAGATTTTATTTGTCATATGTAGTCTATATAATGTAATGAAATATAATACATATGTATGTTAATAAATTAACGTTTAAAAATTGTCTATAAATAATTATATGTTGTACTTTTACGTGCACTCAGTAGATTATCTATACAATTTTTGCATTTGTGTAGATATTTAATTTATTATTGTCATATGTAGGGTGTATAATATAATGAAATCAAATTTTTTTTTAAATAAATTAACATTTAAAAATTGTCTATACAAACGTGAAATATGAGCTTGCTTATGGGAGTGAGTTCAGTGAACACACACACACACACACACACACACACACACATATATATATGTATTTATGTATATATATGTATGTATGTGTATATATATATATATACATATATACATGCGCACACACACTGCCCCTAAACCTACCCATCACAGGAAGCATTCTGCATTTATACATTTTCACTAAAAGAACATAATTTAGTATGTTTAGATATCCATTTACATTGTGGGGACCGCTGGCTGGTGATCTCAGGGGATCCCACAATGTAATATAAACAAGTATACACACACACACACACACACACACACACACACACGATAATATAATGACGTTTTCAAACAGAAATACATGTCTATAAAGTTATGAATAATGATGACCACAGGTTTTATTAGCATCAAAACGCACTAAAACCTCATCACTGTGATGAAGACACTCAGGTATTATTTTAAACGCATTAAGACAGATTTGTTTAGCCTTCGGCAGAAGTTTATTTGTTGGCGTAACTGACGTGCAGCTCCGATCTATCCGTGGCGGACAGTCGCTCAGACAGGAGACAGCTGTTAGACGTCTCTGCACTCCTTCAACAAGCTCAGGATGAATGATCTGAATATGTGTCGGGTAAATGGCGCGATGTGTCCGCTGATGTCTCAGATAGAAGACAAATAGCGTGGAGCAGTTGGCACAGCTGCCACAAATGATTCATTACGCAAACGTTAAATCATTAGTCTCAGTAACGGCATTAAACTTCACACATGCATACCCACCACAAAATGTCTAAAATTACTAAATCGAGTTAACGTTTCAAACTAGAAATACCCCCAAAAAGGCATTTTCTCATTCAAAACACATGTATATTTCAGCCCCATGCATAATTTCAGTTATATAAACCGAAGTAGCTTTCTTGCCCTCTGTGAACCGGCCTAAGGCTGTGTGAGACTGTTTGAAGATCAAAGTGACTGTGGTGTTGATCGTGGTACGCGGAGGAATTGAGAATCTGCATGTTAAAACCTCGAACACAGACACTAGAGAGGTCACGGCTCTGCTGGTCAGTCTTCAGTCCCGTTTGACCTGATATTAAGAGTTCATGTCCATTCACATCTCTCTGCTGCTAATGCTCTTCACGCCAGACTCCTGTAATGGCTCCACACTGCTGCGAACGCATACAGGGGCAAGACAAATGGCATCTTTTGCAGAATCTGAATCAATTTAACAAATTAAGAAAACATACAAAATGAATGTTATTTTTTTAGCACTGTCCTAAATAAGATATTTTATTTAAATATAGACCAAAAAAAGCTGAATTTATAAAAAATACTGTTCAAAAGTTTACATACACACCCTTGATTATTGTTGTTCCCTGATGATCCGTGTGTGTGTGTGTGTGTGTGTGTGTGTGTGTGTGTCGTTCCCTGATTATCCACCGCTTTGAGAGTGTGTGTGTCTTTCTCTGATGATCCACGGCTGTGTGTGTGTGTGTGTGTGTGTGTCTCGTTCCCTGATGATCCACTGCTGTGTGTGTGTCGTTCCCTGATGATCCACGGCTATGAGTGTGTGTGTGTGTGTGTGTCTTTCCCTGATGATCCACGGCTATGAGTGTGTGTGTCATTCCCCAATGATCCACAGCTATGAGTGTGTGTGTGTGTGTCATTCCCTGATGATCCACGGCTTTGAGTGTGTGTGTGTCTTTTCCTGATGATCCACTGCTGTGTGTGTGTGTCTCTCGTTCCCTGATGATCCGTGTGTGTGTGTGTGTGTGTGTGTGTGTGTGTGTGTGTGTGTGTGTGTGTCTTTTCCTGATGATCCACTGCTGTGTGTGTGTCTCGTTCCCTGATGATCCACGGCTGTGTGTGTGTGTGTGTGTGTGTGTGTGTCGTTCCCTGATGATCCATGGCTGTGTGTGTGTGTGTTTGTGTGTGTGTGTGTCTTTTCCTGATGATCCACTGCTGTGTGTGTGTCTCGTTCCCTGATGATCCACGGCTGTGTGTGTGTGTGTGTGTGTGTGTGTGTGTGTGTGTGTGTGTGTGTGTCGTTCCCTGATGATCCACGGCTGTGTGTGTTCTATGATGGTTGTTCTTGAGCCTCTTGTTTGTCCTGATCAGTTAAACTGACCAGCGTTCTTCAGGAAAATTCTCCATGTCCTTAAAGCATCTTCTGCATATTTGAACTCTTTCCAGCACTGACTTTGTGATTCTGAGATCTGAGGATGTGTGTGTGTGTGTGTGTGTGTGTGTTTGAGCCTCTCCAGCAGTGACTGTGAGATTCTGAGAACTTTTATTGGTTTTATCATTTAAATAAGACCCGTTTATCGATGCTACTACCATCCAGTCACAATGTTCAGAATGCACTGAATCTCTGAAATATAATGACTGTGGTTTTTATTATTGTCCAAACTCTATTATCTCCAGCACGTCCCCCTCAGCTTGGCTAATTCCCATTCCCACATATCATTTTCTGTGGGCAGATGCGTACATTTGCTTCCCGATTGCTTTGGGTCAAGATTAGCGCTCCACGGGCATTTCCCGTTATATTGAGCTGAAACGGTGCAGCTTGGCAGAGAATGAAAATGTCATGCTTCGGCAATTGGCGGTGGTACCTCTTAAGAGTATCAGATTAGCTCTAAATATACACGCTGCCCTCTTTTCTGTGCTTCGCCGCTTTGGTTTCAGCTGTGAGCAAAGGATTACTTTATTAGATTATTTCTTAAATCAATTAAACTAAAATAGTCATGCCTACAGTTTCCAATATCATCGCATGCCTTGCTGGAGTGAATGATAGACGTCTGAGTCATTTGTGTCTTCCTGACATCCCTCAGCATGCCTTTATTATGCAATAAGATGTGTATGGAATGGCTCAATCAAGGTTATAGTGCATGATTTACTGCGCATAGGTAAATAGTGGCAGGCATTTACTCGCGCGCGCACACACACACACACACACGCAAGACCTTGAACAAAAGGGTTCTGCACAGTTATTTGAGACGAGAAACATCCACATTTTGAGAATAACCTCGTTCAAACATTTGCAGAAATCTTCAGCAGATTTTGTATTGTTCTTTTACTGTTGACGTATTGTAACGCTGCATTATGTGGCTTAATAATTCAAGAACTTTACAGTAATTTACCCTGAAATGTCATGGTAATCGTTTCATAAGTGCACTGTAAACCCGAATAAGTTGGCCGGATTTATAGCAGAACAGGCAGTGCCTTATTCAGAGTCTAATAACACAGACTCCGCCCAACAATGCCTGATAATTGGGCGACTCGAGATTATAAAAGACGTCCTCAGTGGCGTATGCAGTAGGGTCTTAACGCGATCGACCCGGGTTCGAATCCGCCTTTTGCCGAGCTTGATCTTCTCCCTTTTCCCATTACATCGGAAAGGCATTTAGTTTCAATAGAACTTAAGAACATTTTCTAAAAGTGGAAATAAAGTGCCTAACGAAATGTTTAATCATAATAATAAAAGCATTTATTGGGTCAGGTTTGGGGTCGGTGTATGGAGGGCTATTATTGTCCCACTAAGGCAGCTTCCATTTAATAATTTTAATAAATATAATAATTGACATGGGTATTATTGCATCCTGTTAATGTAGAACAATCCTGAGGTCCAAATAGTATGTATCTGTCAATATGAAGTATAAATAGCATGTTATTACTATTTACACATATTGCAAAGAACTGCTACATTTACATGGAGTAAATGTATTATTTATGTTAATATTTATTCATGTGCGTTATTTTTACATTTTCTCTCCCTTTTGAGTGTCATGGCAAAGCATGCTGGGAAATATAACTTCCAGCCCAGTTTCGGCTAAATTTAAGTTAGTCTAAATAAAGAGAAACAAGTTCACAAAACTCTTAACAATTCCGATTACTAAAATGTGTTTTGAGAACTCAGATTAAACAAATGAGTTACTTTTATCAGAGTATTTATTTACTTTTTCTTTTAAGTTTACCCTACTCAAACTAATGAATTATTGTGAGCATTTACACGCCTTGTTTTTATTATTTTGCACTGTTGATGTTTGTTTTTTTGCTCATTTGTCTCACATTCATCCTCTCAGCCCTGCTTTTACACACGTAACCACAGAATCAGTGGAATTGCCTGCTTTATATAAAACAGTAGATACTGTTAACAGTGGAAAAACTCTTAATGATTGTATTTTAATTGCATCGTTATTTGAAAACTGGGTTGTGCGGTGTGTTTTACAGGGGAATCTTGTGAGTTTTTCACTGCAGGAGGCGTTTTTTTGGAGCAGAAAGCCAGGTTAATAAGAGAAGCATATGGCCAGAGAACATCTTGACTTTTATTACACCGTAGACACTATTAAAATGACACTTACCTTAGATGGTTAAAATATTAACTTGGCCATTGTGTGTGGTGGGATCTGTAATAAATGGATACACATAGTGGCCTATTTTTTATTCTGTACAAATATTTTCTCAACACATTTATATTTATTATTAGCAATCTGTAATGATAATGAATCCTTTAATGGACTCTTTTATTCTTCTCGATAGACCAAAAATAACACGAGAATTTAATAGCTCATTATTATAAATTAGGAAACGTCTTTGTTCAGATGTGGACTTCAGTGGGCTACTGGGAGTGTTTCTGAAGGTTAAATCATTTATTGTGTGAAATGTAGAAGAACCTTTGTCATATAGAGGCTAATATGAAACGTGCATCAGGATGTATTCATCACATGGAAATCATTATTGGCCTGCTTGGAAAATTGCCTCTGCCGTTTTTGGAGTGGCCAATACGGGCCGTGTAAATGGCATGAGTGTGGAAACTTCATTTTATGGACCATGCAAACACTAGAGTTGTAATATTTCCAACTTTGTAGCAAATTGTGTGAATTTTTTTTTTATTCCACCCGAAATTGATGCTCCCACGATTTCTCCCTTCCCATGGATCGCAGAAAACAACCTTTCCCAAAGTATCAGTTTTCAAATATATGCTAGAAAATTGTATGATATTATGAGTGGTTTATTAGAAAGGACATTTGGTTACACTTCATTTTAAGGTTTCATTGTTAGTGTAATTATACAATGATAAATAAATATATATATATACTGCGTAATATTAATTAACATGTACTTACTATAGGGTTAGGGGTTGGTTCAGGATTAATTGCATGTAATTATGCATACTTAACTGTTATTACTATGGTAAGTACATGTAAGGACACTGTAAAATAGTGTTACCAGAAAAGTAATTGTGATATTTCAAGAAAGTTTTAAATTGGCTAATCACTACTGTACAAAATAAAGGTGACAGGATGGACTATTTAAAAAATAATAAGATAAATCACACACGCAGGGATGATGGAATTATAAATCATTTTAAATTATAGGCTATATAGAGAGAATAAATATATAGATATTTTGTTTCCATCGAAATGTGGCTAATTAAGAATAATTTGGGGTTACATTTTATTTTAAGGGGTCATCGTTACAGTGTATTTATATATTTAAGTACTGTGTAATATTAAAGAACATTACTATAGGGTTATTTGCATGTAATTATGCATTATTTACTGTTATTACTATGGTAAGTATATGTACCGTGTAATAAGGACACTGTAAAATAGTGTTACCTAATTTGGAAACGAGAGGAAATTAAAATAATGTCAGATATTCATTGTTTACATTCATAAGGTACGCAAAACGCACATTTGTCGAGGAAAATTCCGTGTCAAAAGTAGCGAGATGGTCTGAGTGTCACCGATCATATTTTCCGCGTTTTCTTTGGCTTCGTAACCTTAAGCACTTTGTTATGCTAATGGCCCCTGACATCAGCGCGAGATCAAAGTGGCGCGCGGGCTCTTATAGTCTCGAGCTCCGTCTGCACCGTCAGTTCGGCGGATTCCAGCGCGAGAGCAACACACACACACACACACACACACCTTTTCTCTTCATCAGTGGACTGTTGCATGATGCTTTCTCATTCGGACTTCACAATAGCGGATTAACAGGAGAAGTTTGTCTGGATTTAAAGAGAGCTCACCTTTGGATTACTTTACACACTGAAGTCAGCCTGAGTTTGATAAAGGTGAGGATGAACGCGCGCTCCGGTTTATTGCCCGTTGCGACTCATGTGGAGATGTTTTAGTTTGGAAATTTCACTGGTGCAAATTAAAGTCAATTGACAGGGCAATAGTGCATTGATTATAGACCACCCTGAGGGGTTATTATAGCCTATCGAGTGGACTAATTACTTTTTAAGTTGACTTCGGTTCAGCCCAAAGTGGAAATAAAGGAGATAAAAGATAAAGCACAATCTGAGCGAGATCGCAGCCTGCAGAAGTCATAAAGCTGTTTTATTGCTCTTACACAGGCTATATATAGCGATAAAGCTTACAATATAACCATGCTTATCCTTAAACAGGCATCATCTAGATCTTAAATGAGGGTTGTTTAATTATGTAGCTCTGAAAAATATTAAAATCTGAAGTACGTACATGCGTTCATCCATCTGCTAGTCTGTATAGATTATAGATATTGCATTCAACTATTAGTCTTTAAAATGAGTACGCTGAAGAAAAAAAGAAAGAATTAAAGTTACATTTATGACTTAAATTGGCTCCACTTTGAAATTTGTTGATGATAAACTCTAATAAATAAATAAAATCGTAGAAATTATAGTATAACAAGTTCTATAATTTGTGATACGTTAGCTACATCTGTAATTGTAATATCACTTGTATGTATAGTTGTCTGGGTAGCCAGGAGCGAAGAAAAAATCCCTCTGCAATCTGGACAATCGCTGTGTGTGTGTGTGTGTGTGTGTGTGTGTGTGTGTGTGTGTGTGTGTGTGTGTGTAAGCATCATGCCTGAGGCCAGACAGCATGTCCACCGGGAGCTATATCGGTTTATTGCCCTCCTATCCCAGCGAGTGGAATAATCTCAAAACATTTGATAACATTCCCAAAAAACGCCACACCTATGATTCAGAATTTTGCATGTAGAGTATTAGAAAACAGCTATTTAACCCACTGAAAAAATATAATTTATCTTTTGCAATTTGCTTTTATCAAAAACTACAAATGTTTAAAAACCCAACGTACCAACAAATGTATTTTTAAATCCTCACTACAATATACCGTAATAGCAAAGCAATAGATGAATATAATAACAATACCGCCTTAAAATACTAAATTACTAGGAAAGAGGTTTTTAAGAAAATCTTCAAGGTATGCCAAGTGTGTGTGATCGGTGTAATCTGAATCTTTTTTTTTTTTTTTCAAGCAGGAGAGGGACAGAAAGAAGGAACGAGTGTCATGGCTTTTGGCTTTTAATTGTACCCGTGTGTTGAAGCGAGGGGTCAGCGAGCACCTGCATCCGCGTCTTCTGATCGAGCTGGATCGTGTTGTACAGCATGAAGCGAACCTTCCCTTCACTCCCGCTCTGTCTCCTCACATTCCTGCTCCTGTCTCAGCAGTGCACAGGAATCAAATGGCTGTGAGTTGCTTTTCTCTCTATACACACCGAGCGCATTTTTGCAAGCTGAGTGAATTGTTAAACAATGTGCAATAAGAAAAATACAATTTTGGAACTTGGGAATTGATCTTGAAACAGCGGAACAAATCAGGATTTTTTTTTCTTAATTCCATTAAGTCAAAAGTAACATTTTCTGGTAATGTTTTGTACTCCCATAATTGATACGTTGCAATGGAAGACATGACGGTGGTGAAAATGGGACGCAGAGGCCATTGCGCATGCACGAGATGCTTTGGTTTCCAAAGTCTTGATATTGCATGGCAAGAAATGCAAAACAGATGCCGCCGTAAACACCTGTGTTCCCTGGATAACAAAGACTGTGTGTTTTTGTGTGTGTGGAGGTTAAGACAGGGGTCTGTCAGTCACAGCATATCATGGAGCATAAAGTGGCGGCCCCTAATCTGAAACAGGCAAAGGTAGAGCTGGCATTGGTTGGTTCTCACGAATACCGATACATGTGTGTGTTTTTAGTAAGAGAACAGAAATCATGCAAACAAAGTCTTATGAAGATGAATATTTTTGCAATAACTACGATTTTTTTGCGTTTTCTACCTTGCAAAAATCCATCTAGCTTTACCATGTTGCATTCACTAAATGAATCATCTTAAGCATAAACCAGATTTTTTCCATTGGCAGTTGCTTTTTGCTTCCTTTCTTGCGTCCAAGTGATGCAGAAATAATCTTCTTCCATTTGGTCTAATCTTGATTGATTATCTCTGGGAATGGGAATGGGTTGTTGTTTGCATGCCTTTGCGAGCGAGACGCTGAACAGTTTTAGCCCGCAGCTCATATGCGTGCGAGGGCGCTTTTGCAAACCGTTGATATTACTCTTAATGTTTTCGAGTTGGCTTTAATCATGTTTATTTGGTTTTGCTTTAAAACTCAGACTTGCCACAAACATTTCGATCACTCCTCACACCACCAAACATCATTTGAATCACTTTTTTGATTAAACAAAAGACATTTAAATGAAGGAATACAGTTCACAGACATCCGGTGTTCACTGAAACACATGCCTTTCTTCATCCAGGGCACTATCACAGACCACACAACACATCAACAAGACCCAGCACTGCAAGACGCTCCCAGGCCTCGTCTCCTCTCAGGCTCAGCTCTGTAGGAGTAACCTGGAACTCATGCAAACCATCATCCAAGCTGCACGGGAGGTTAAAAAGGTCTGCCAAAAGACCTTCACAGACATGCGCTGGAACTGTTCCTCTATTGATGCTCAAAAATTCCTCCCAGACCTGGAACGAGGTGAGTTACAGGAGAAAAGCATGTCCAAAGAGGATTTATTTCCAATTCAAAGCCATTTCTGTGCGAACCGTTTCTGAGATCTAGCCGCAGATGTTCTGTTTAGACACTAAATTTGCGAAAGGGCCACCGTCCGTCTATTGCCAGTTCCTTCAAGGCGACTTAAGTGACCACACACCTCTCTTTATACCCGAGTGAGGTTTCCATTCAGGCCTTAATAAGTCTAAGGAACCCATCTAATTGTTGAGGGCGAACTTTATGAGGGCAATGGTTTAAAAGCAGCCTATGGTGATCTCTAAACACTCTCGCTCCGGGTAACGCAGACTATGCCAGTTAAATGCTGTAATTCGGCCTAAGTGCCTCGCTGCATGATAAAAGAAATCGTAGCCCTGCTCACCCGGAAACCTCCGACCCACAGAATTCTTGCACATCGCCCCCTTTTTTTTCTTTTCTTACACTCCGTTAGATGTGAGGCTTCACGGAGGAGCAGCGTTTACTGTGAGGACTAACAATAGGATCCATTCTATTCAATGAGAGATGCTATTGAGTGAGTTAGTCAGTAATGGACAGAGAATTGCCTTTTTTTTCGGGGGGCTAGTCTTTCAAATCCTACAGTTTTACCCTGTGGCCGACCCCTGCAGCACAGATGGGATTTTCAGCCAACAACAAATTAAAGAAATATGAAATCAATTAGATAAAATAGTCATGAAAGGACAATGTTGTGGCGGCACGTCTTGAATTTCATCACGGCGCTGACACATGCATGCTCCGCTTTTACGGGTGGTTTAATCGCCTCCCTATTTATTTATTAAGAGCTTTTAGTGTGATCCAAATGCCGGAGATAGTCAAACTAAATCTTGTTGAAGTTCTAGAGAACAGACCGTTTGCATTTGTCAAGAGTTAAAGCGCTCCTGCTTCTCATAAGTGCGCCGCTAAGGAGATGGTCTTTGATGTACCTTGTGCGGGGTCAAGTTGAGCCTCTCCTGTTTCTACACCTATTATCTTGTCATGACATATGTGCGCTGTGAGAGCGGCTCCGTAATCTCCACCATTATCCTTTCATACTGCATTCCGACTGGTTTCTCATGTTGCTATAAGGGGGAAAAAGTCAGTGTTGAGGATTCAGAAATTGTTTATTTTTTATTAGCAACTCATTTTAATCTGTTTTCCCCCTCCATCTTTCAGGAACGAGGGAATCTGCGTTTGTATACGCGCTCTCTGCAGCCGCCATAAGTCACACTATAGCACGGGCGTGCACCTCCGGAGAACTGAGGGTGTGCTCGTGTGGTCCGATTCCAGGTGAAATACCCGAGCCGGGGTACAGGTGGGGCGGCTGTGCTGATAACCTGCATTATGGTCTCCTCATGGGATCCAAGTTTTCTGACGCCCCCATGAAGTTGAAGAAGAAGTCTGGCTCGCATGCTAACAAGCTAATGCATCTTCACAATAGCGAAGTGGGCAGACAGGTGAGCAGTACCTCACAGAAACCATGTGGAATTAATTATTCACTTAGAAAGACTTGATAAATTCTGTTTTCTCCATTTCTCACCCTCATGTCACTCCAAACAGACTTTCGTTCGTCTTCGGAACCCAAATGAAGATCTTTTTAATGAAATCTGAGAGCTTTCTGTCCCTCCATAGACAGCTACACAACTACCACTTTAAACAGAACATTGGTTCTCGCCGAAGCTCAAACGTGATGCGTAACACGAGAATGAACCTCATTGGTTCTCGCTGAAGCTCAAATGTGCTGCGTAACACGAGAATGAACCTCATTGGTTCTCGCTGAAGCTCAAACGTGCTACGTAGCACGAGAATGAACCTCATTGGTTCTCGCTGAAGCTCAAACGTGCTGCGTAGCACGAGAATGAACCTCATTGGTTCTCGCCGAAGCTCAAACGTGCTGCGTAACACGAGAATGAACCTCATTGGTTCTCGCCGAAGCTCAAACGTGCTGCGTAACACGAGAATGAACCTCATTGGTTCTCGCTGAAGCTCAAATGTGCTGCGTAACACGAGAATGAACCTCATTGGTTCTCGCCGAAGCTCAAACGTGCTGCGTAGCACGAGAATGAACCTCATTGGTTCTCGCCGAAGCTCAAACGTGCTGCGTAGCACGAGAATGAACCTCATTGGTTCTCGCCGAAGCTCAAACGTGCTGCGTAACACGAGAATGAACCTCATTGGTTCTCGCTGAAGCTCAAACGTGCTGCGTAGCATGAGAATGAACCTCATTGGTTCTCGCTGAAGCTCAAACGTGCTGCGTAGCACGAGAATGAACCTCATTGGTTCTCGCTGAAGCTCAAACGTGCTGCGTAGCATGAGAATGAACCTCATTGGTTCTCGCTGAAGCTCAAACGTGCTGCGTAGCATGAGAATGAACCTCATTGGTTCTCGCTGAAGCTCAAACGTGCTGCGTAGCATGAGAATGAACCTCATTGGTTCTCGCTGAAGCTCAAATGTGCTCTGTAGCATGAGAATGAACCTCATTGGTTCTCGCTGAAGCTCAAACGTGCTGCGTAACACGAGAATGAACCTCATTGGTTCTCGCTGAAGCTCAAATGTGCTGCGTAGCATGAGAATGAACCTCATTGGTTCTCGCTGAAGCTCAAACGTGCTGCGTATAGGGGTGTCCCCGACTACTAAGGATTTACACATTCGAATCAGAATTTTCGAATCTCTCTATGGTCGACTGATAGTCGAATCATCTATGTGTGTGTAAATCATAGAACGTAAAAAAATAAAAGGTATAAATGGGTTGGGAAGGGCAGGACACTAGTCAGGAGGAGGCTAAGACTAGACAAAGAAGAAAAGTGATCAAAACTAGGCTACGATACACATTCGTAAATTCTCTCATAACATTTAAAAGCCGCGATCGAAACACAGAACATCACACAAATATATAAAAAGAACATTTTGATTAATAAACCTAAAAAAATACCTGCCTAGAGAGGACAAGAACACTTTGAGTGAGTTTATATGCACGTTCTTAAGCCGATTGTGCCTAAAGGAGGTCGCACAGACGCACACCGGACTGAAGCTCAGCGCCGTGTCTCAGGATCTCACACCAGGCAGTCGTGAACATTATATACGCGCAAGCTCAATTTTGAATCGACTTCTGACAGAAGAGCCGCACGATGAGTGTATCTCGTAGCACAAGGTGAAATCAGTATGTACATTCACGATTTTAGGGAAATACATTTAATCGCCACGGACAGCCGTCAAATGCCGCCGTCGGTGTGAATGTGTTCGAATTTTAAAGGCGCGGCGTGTCCGGTGCGAAGCTCAGTGCCCTTAAAGGGGCGATTGCTCAGCGCCGCGACACGTCTTTATAACACTAATATTGAGCACCCCCATATTGCCAAAATGGTACGATCCTCGTTTCATAACACCAGCGAAGATTCGACCATGAGATCAGTGGTCGAATCCCGTCCTGCATATCGATGCATCGAATCTTCGACTCTTAGGGGTCACCCCTAGCTGCGTAACACGAGAATGAACCTCATTGGTTCTCACTGAAGCTCAAACATGCTGCGTAACACGAGAATAAACCTCATTGGTTCTCACACGTCAAGGGAACATGCTTGTACTTCCGTTTACCACAACTGATGTGAGTTGATAAATGTGAATCAAGGCCAAAGTACATTCTGTTCGTCAAATAAAGCGATCGAGTCTCTCAGATTAAATTGGACTAAACAGTTCAATTCATACAGATTATTTTTACAATCTCTTTATGAACTTTTTGAAGCGTCAAGCGTCAAAGTGTCAGTTGCGTTGCTGTCAATGGAGGGATAGAAAGCTCTCAGAATTCATCAAAAAGGTCTTAATTTGTGTTCTGAAGATGAACGAAAGTCTGACAGGTTTGGAGTGACATGAGGGTGAACTGTCCCTTTAAGGTGCGTTCACATGTATTGCTGCTTGCCGAAATTTCACAGCAAATTCCAGACATTCCCAAAAGCATTCACGTGGAGTTTTTTCTTTTAATTTGTTCACATGTATTTGTTGCGTTGGCCGACAGAAAGCTGCTTCTGTGTGAGCTGTTCTTCATACATTCTACATATTTGACAATCAACCTTTTTTGGCTGCGAAATCTCCCTGAAATATTGCTAATGTGACCGCAACTTCGGGCAAGGAATCTGAATCGAATTATAAATCTGGTTCAAGCCAAATTCTTTGAATTAAAAGGGGTTTTTTGGTATTTTGTTTGAGTATGATCTGTATTTGGGAACAGATCATACTCAAAAGTAGTTTTGGGGAAATTATGTGTACATTATAGCATGCTTAAGGTGACCAAATTCACTAGTATTTTGCGTTCCTGTGTAGAGTCTCATTTTACTATTGAATTCATGTGAATCCACGCAGGCTTTGCGAGACGCTCTGGTCATGAAGTGCAAATGCCACGGTGTGTCTGGATCCTGCTCCATTCGGACCTGTTGGAGAGGCTTACAGGACCTGAAAGACATCGCAATAGATCTGAAGACCAAGTACTTGTCAGCAACTAAGGTGGTCCATCGGCCCATGGGCACACGCAAGCAACTCGTCCCCAAAGACATCGACATCCGGCCGGTCCGAGAGAACGAGCTGGTTTATCTGCAGAGTTCACCAGACTATTGCATGAGGAATGACAAGATGGGCTCTTTTGGTACTCAGGACAGGTGAGACTAACTCATTTACAGATTACATACTTCAGTGCTCATACAAGAAGGACTTTTAAATGTAGCTCAGATTTCTCCAATATTTTCACATGCTCTAATGCAAAAATATCTCTAATCTAATATCATATTTTTATGTCATGGACACAAGTTCTTCAGTATGTGATAGAAATGATTAAACATTAAAACTCGTCTTAAATTGCAAGCATTTTAAGTCCAGAAACGGCTGACAAAACTAGAGTCAAATTGAACTTACTTAAACAGCCTCCTTCTAACTTGCTGATCAGAAAAGCAAACTAATCCACATTTTTAAAACCGTTTTAACCGTTTAAGCACAACACTCACGCCATTAGATGTGATGCAACCTTTAATAATAATAATAATAATAATAGATTTTAATGCACTTTTCATTCCAAAGATTCTCAAAATGCAACAATGGAAAAGGGAAAAAAAATAACAAAAAATGAATAAAAAGTACAAATCTAGAATAATACATACAATCAACCCACACCTAACAGTTCAAAGCTTTTCCGAACAGAAAACGGAGCTGATGGTGGTAGTCTCTGTAAGCTCCACAGTGCTAACTTTGTGTGTATCTTCATAAGGGTTCTTCTCTTCATTCTCTGGTGACACCATTTTGCTGAGAAAAGCCCTGATAAAGCAGAGGGATCAGTCTGTTTGTGTACACACGTGTCTTTGACATGTCTAAAGTGACGGTGTCCTCTTTACCGTTATCAGAGTCAGTCTGTGAGTAATGCAGCTATTCAGAGCCAAGAGCTCTCAGCTGATACCGCCACTGCACACAGATAAGCACCACAATGAATTCTTCCTGCTTATTTCCTTATTGCTTTATCAGTGGAGACTCAGGTATAGATTTAGGTGAGAATGGGGTAACCTCAGCTTCCTTGCTTTTGTTATGTGTGTGTCTAAATGTGCTCTGTAATGTTGTTTTTGGCGAAGATACATGGAACTACTTGTTCATATGACTCTTTTTTTTTTAGCAACTGTGTGCAATCCCCAATCTTAAAGTCACCTTGAAAGGATACATTTTTATTTTTAAATTTGTGCGGCCTCATAATTTATGATCAAAATAACGTCCCCTCCCTCTTCAATGACATATCTATGGGAAGCCAAACAATCCAAAAGTGGGACGAGACAGCGGGCTGTTACAGAGCTCGCGCCGCGCGGACATGTCATCTGCGCGGTTCAATAGACCGAGCCGCGCGGCCGACTCGTCAGCGCAGCGCGGACGTGTTTACTAGCGCTACCCAATGGGCAGCGCGGCGCGAACCATAAATGCACTCAAATATAGGCTACAATAAAGAAACCCCTCATTCCTTACAAACATTGGTTCTCTGCTGAAGTTTAATTGTTTTCCCTACAGTAGATAAATGAAATCGGGGATAAAATGCCTTTTCTTTTGTTTATTATCTTGAAAAGTCAAGTCAGTGTTGTGTCGATACTGAACTGCACGCTATATGGAAATATCTGTAAAGCAAACGTTAATGATTTTCAATATCATATTCCTCTTGAGAAGCGCCAACCTCCTGGTAATTATATCAGAGTTTATATGTTCAGGTAATTAATCTTATTAGCCTATTGTATGAAGTTTTGCATTCAGCTATTATTTGTAGACTAAATTACATTTTTTTTATTTGCTTCCGACGCCCGTGACTGTAATACTTAAGCTTTTTATATCTGAATTCCATAATTATAGATAGATAGATAGATAGATAGATAGATAGATAGATAGATAGATAGATAGATAGATAGATAGATAGATAGATAGATAGATAGATAGATAGATAGATAGATAGATAGATAGATAGATAGATAGATAGATAGATAGATAGATAGATAGATAGATAAGGCTATATCATAATATCATAATATTGATAACAAAGTCATTGAAGTTTCTGCTTCAAATGAACTTGTATCGGTTTAAATTGTTCATTACAGCGCTGGTGAGGATTAGTTCCATAGACCGTGAAAAAAACGGATTAATTCGCGCCGCGCTGCCCATTGGGTAGCGCTAGTAAACACGTCCGCGCTGCGCTGACGAGTCGGCCGCGCGGCTCGGTCTATTGAACCGCGCAGATGACATGTCCGCGCGGCGCGAGCTCTGTAACAGCCCGCTGACTCATCCCACTTTTGGATTGTTTGGCTTCCCATACATATCTGATGTGTTTACTGGAGCGAGGGCGGGGCAACCTGTCACTCACATGACATCACAGCAATAGGAAACCACAACCATCTAATGATACAATCAATTACGGATTGACAATATCAAGTCCCGCCTACATTTGTTCTTGTTTGAGAAGGTGAGGGAATCGCACAATCCAATCATTCCTTGATTATGACAAGTGCCATCAGTCCCTTCAAAGTCCCCACCTCTGGGGCGCAAGGAAATAGGGATGCTTATTTCCGATTGAAATTTGTCCACTAATGTATAGTAATAATAGTTACATATTATTAATTTCTCTCTGTGGTCGTTAAAAATCCCAAATTTTAGGGATCCCAAACCCCTGGCCAAATTTGCCCATTGGCCTCTGTCCATCATGGCCTCCTAATAATCCCCATTTAATGATTGGCTTCATCACTCGGTCTTCTCTCCACCAATCAGCTGGTGTTTGTGGAGCGTTCTGGCGCAATATGGCTGCCGTCGCATCATCAGGTGGATGCTGCACATTGGTGGTGGCTGAGGAGATTCCCCCTTCTATATGTAAAGCGCTTTGGGTGTCTAGAAAAGCGCTAAATAAATGTAATGAATTATTATTAGTTATTATTATTATCATTTATATTAAGGCACCTATTGTAATCATCTTATGGTTCTTCATCTGACTTCTCTGGAAGTCTATAGCAGCCCATAGTACCACTCGAGGGAAAATTATGAAATTTGGCGCACAGGTAGAGGACAGTCTGATCTGTACCATAGCAAATTTGGCATCTCTAACTCAATCCCTCTATGCCACCAACCAAAGTTGCACTCATATTTATATTAATATAAAATAAGTTTTGAACCGTAAAGGTTAGAAACAAGGTTCCTCGGCTCATTAATTCCTTGATTCAATTGCACCCTATGACGTCCTTTTCCGTAATGAAATTTTCCGCCATTTTTTTTGTAACTCCTCCTGTGCTATTTACAAACATTAAACCAGATCATCTTCAGACCATGCTGACAAAAAGTGATGGAATTCAAGTTGATTCGTTGAACTGTTCTTGAAAAATGCACAAATTCAATGAAGAGTGCGCCCAAATAGACGTTGCAGTGTGTGTATTTGACAACCATGACCTGAGGCTACCTGAACAGTTTTGGCTATCTAGTGGTCAGGTGATATAAAAAAAT
Source organism: Pseudorasbora parva (assembly GCF_024679245.1). Lineage (NCBI taxonomy): Eukaryota > Metazoa > Chordata > Actinopteri > Cypriniformes > Gobionidae > Pseudorasbora > Pseudorasbora parva. The sequence continues at coordinate 2,875,793 of NC_090194.1, read as the reverse complement.
GTACATTTTTTGCTGATAACCTCTGAACGATTTTTCCCAAAAAATGACGGTCGGCCATTTTGAATTTTGCTGTAAAATGTCAGATTTTATGAACGATGCTAAAGACAAATACCAAGTTTTGTAACCAATTCATGTTCTGACAGTACTCAAAAAGTTAAGGCAACCACCTTGTGGTCAAAAGTTTCCGAAAATGCTAATAACGTTTGATTAAATTAGCCAATTGTCAAAATAGATTCCTTGGGTCATCCCAAGAACATGTACCAATTTTGCCATAGTCAGACAAAATTCCTGTCCGCCATTTTGTTTTTTAAAAACCCACTTTTATGAACCGTTTATGAAACTAGACCGTTACATAAATTGTGTATCATCATCCACAGACCATGCTGGATACAATTTATGGATTTTGTGTCGATGGTCAAAACCGTTTTCGTATATACTGACCACACCACATCAGTTTTGTAACAGTGACTAGTAATATGATTGAATGGTTAATGTACGCACTGTATTAATGATTTTTTTCAGCCATTTTGACGTGATTGGCATTTTGGTTGTTCTTTGTGCTTGGCCCTAATAATTGCTGATTGCAGCTATATTTTCTATTATTATTTGACTTGCTTATTTTATGGATCAAATTATGCAAACACTATACAATAAATATTTAAATTTTATTGCTAATTTGAAATATGTCTGCCTGGATGTCACCAAGATCTCACTGAGAAGATTTGCTGTAGATGGACTTGGGTATCACAATGTCTTTGTGTGTGGCTCATCTAATATTTTCATTTGAACATTATAACCGTTTAACATATAGGTCAGAGCACAGATAACCTAAGACATGCTGCATGTCAGGTGCACTCAACACACAGCATGCATCCTCAGCCTTAGTCCTGATAAGACTCACACACACGCGCTCTGTTCATATATTTAGTGCTTTGCACTTGGACTGCATTTGGTCACAAGACACTGGTGTGTTTTGTAATCAATAGAGAACGTCAACAGGGAAGTGTGTGTGTCGCTTCCATGGTGGTCTCTGGTATGTAGAGGGTTCAGCGCCTCTGTTTAACCCATCACCCTATACCTGTCTCTAAAACATGTGACTACAACATCTCCTGACTTCACATTTAATCGATTTGTTATGCTGTCAGTCCTACAGAAGGTCAGTTAGCATAAAACGAGGGGGAATCTCATGAAACCTGTGAAGAACAAGACCGTGTTTCACCCCAAGATCAACACTTTTATAGTGTTTTTCTTTTTTGATTTTTTTGTGGTGAAACTTGAGATACACCCAGGAAGTCAGGAAGCAGTCAGGAAGCTGCTATCATTGCACATCCTCTCTTTGTGATTTGGAAGGTCTTAAGATAATGAGCTGTAAGTGTTACCCTAACTAGATAGGTTTCCTGGTAATCTGATTTGGCGATGATAGATGGTTAGAGACATCGTATCTCATCTATAGTTACATTGCTCTCCATGTTCCCCGCGCTGCGTTGTGGGCCACAAGACTGTGATTAATGAAATTGGGATATTGTTCTGTCTGAACTTCTAATGTGCCAGAGGTTTAGAGATGATGGTTATCACTAAAGAAATAAGAAACAATCTCTGAGCGCTGTTCTAAAATGTGTTTTCACTTTGGGGTTAAATTTAAAGTTCTGCTCACAGCTGTTAAATTGTAAAAACCGATGGTAAAAGCATATCACTTTGAGGACATTAGGTGTTTGAGAGTCAAATGGACTACATTTAGGCTTTTTTCTTTCTTTCTAAGGCCTCATACTCTTCATGAATTATAAACTTTTTGACTGGTCAGCGTTGAACATATGCTACTCATTGAGTCCTAAGGCATATTTGCCTGCCTTTCTGCCCTTTCAGCGTTGACCTGGGAGAGACTTTTCCTTTAGTTTTAAATAACAGCATTCTTCACTTCTCTCTCCTTCTCATAGTAGCCATCCCCTCTGCCTGTCTCTCAGCACCCTGAGCATTAACACAGCACAATTATAAAACAATGCACTTACACGGAGAGGGCTTCACACAGGCCGACCCCTAGTGTATAGAGCTTGATTTACGACGGGGCTATTCATTGGTCAGATGCCTCAGGCTTCAGTACACGAGGGCGTCTGCAGGATCCACTCCTGCTAGATTTAAATGTTCCCAGGGTACGAATCAACCGGCTCTTAAAACGGCTATACGACGGTTTATTGCTGTTGGTTTAATATGTGGCTGAGCTAAATGTTTACCTTGGTTTGAAAAGACGCTCATGTGTAGTAATGGCTCTCATGGTCACACAGAGATGTTTGGTCGTCTATTTGTGTACATTTATTTTTGAAGTCTTGGTCGTGGATTAGGTAGGAGTTAGTTGTACAAAAACGGACTAGTCATTTAGCCTTTTTAAGAGTGTGTTTGTTTTTGTGAAATATCAGGACACAAATGTGTATAATGCCATGGGTATGACACAGGTATTACAGGAGAGGGTGAAATATGAGGACATTACCCATGTCGCCACTTTTCAAAAGGCTTATAAATCACACAGGAGGAGTTTTTATGAGAAAGTAAAAATGCAGAATGTTTCCTGTGATGGGTAGGTTTAGGGGCTGTGTGTGTGTGTGATGGGTAGGTTTAGGGGCTGTGTGTGTGTGTGATGGGTAGGTTTAGGGGCTGTGTGTGTGTGTGATGGGTAGGTTTAGGGGCTGTGTGTGTGTGTGATGGGTAGGTTTAGGGGCTGTGTGTGTGTGTGATGGGTAGGTTTAGGGGCTGTGTGTGTGTGTGATGGGTAGGTTTAGGGGCTGTGTGTGTGTGTGATGGGTAGCCTTAGGGGCAGTGTGTGTGTGTGTGTGTGTGTGTGTGATGGGTAGGTTTAGGGGCAGGGGCAGTGTAAGGGGATAGAATATACGGTTTGTACGGTATAAAAACCATTACGCCTATGGAATATCAAACGTACGTGTTTTTTGTTGTTCAAATTTAGAGTATTAATAATGTTTTTAAATCAATGATACAAATTGGACATTTTATATTTTATACATTTAAAAAGATAATAATGATAAACATTTATTTGTATCCATAAAAGGAATGCAACTAACAAATAATGGGGATACAATTTCACAATGTCAATATAAAAATATTCCAAAGCAATTTACCTGATTATTTATATAAAATAAAGATAAATCAAATATAATCAAATATAGTATGATTAAATATGGTTTTTAAATCTCTGGATAAAAAATAAAAAACTATAGTTTAGATATAGATAGTGTGGATTTAGGTTGATAAAAAATATATAGAAAAAAAAACACTTATATAATGAACTTTATATTTTTAAAACTTTTTTTTGTTACAAAAAGTACTATTTTATCAGAAAAATAAGTTATCATACAAAAATATAGAAAATATTTCTGCAGATTTTTCTACAAAATATAATTGATCAATCAGAAGTCTTGATAAATTGTCAAAATCTCTATAAAGTGCTATTTTTTTATTTTTATGTTTTGTCTCACTAAAAGCATTGCATTTAAGATGACCTAAAAAAATAGCCCTTAATTAAGTTTACCTTAAAATACAATGTACTTAAGTGCAAAATTCTGTTAAATTGTTACAGTACTTTTTTTGTGTATTGTGTAAAAATCTTCATTATGACTGATTAGTCAACTACAGCTCAAGACTTAACATTGAGAAATCCATGTTTAAGGGTTAGTTCACCCAAAAATGAAATGTCATTAACTCCTCCCCCTAATGTCGTTCCACACCCGTAAGACCTCCGTTCAGCTTCACACACAGTTTAAGTTATTTTAGATTTAGTCCGAGAGCGTATGCAAGTGTATGCACACTATACTGTCCATGTCCAGAAAGGTAATAAATACATCATCGAAAATAATTTAATTTTTGGGTGAACTAACGCTTTAACATGGATTTCTCAAGTGGTCTCTTAATTTTTTCCAGAGCTGTGGTTACTGTTGTCAACCCATTAATCAGTCTGTTTAATTTGCATTGTTTAGTTTTTATAACGTGTAATGATGCTCTAAAGTCGTGTTTGTCTGTTTGTCCTGCAGGCAGTGCAATAAGACGTCCAGCGGCAGTGACAGCTGTGATCTGATGTGCTGTGGCCGAGGATATAACCCGTACTCTGAGAGAGTTGTGGAGCGCTGCCACTGCAAATACCACTGGTGCTGCTACGTCACCTGCAAAAAGTGCGAGAGGACTGTGGAGAAATACGTGTGCAAATGAGCCGGCCGTCCATCCCTGCGGTCTGCTCCGATAATTCCCCCGGCACACATACCTACTCTCAGCTAAACTAATCTAAAGGAGATCTGGAACAGAACTGGACTGAATTCCCAGACATGTGGTTGAACGCGCTGAAAATGTCCAGACTGATGTCTTCAGCCTGGGTGTGGAGCATAACCTCTGTCTACCTGACACGGCCACAGATAACCAAAGCATGTTACCAACAAGGCTTGCTTTTGTCTTACGCTTTTCCAGCTTGTATGCTTTCGAGAAGACTTGGTTTAGGAACTTTTATAAAGAAATATCAACTCAGAAGCTGGACTTTATTTTTTTACTGCACAAATGGGTTTTACTCACCGTCCTCAAGAGGATTTTTCCTCTCTTTTTAAAAAAACAAACAAACATGCGCCTTAGATTTTAAGTCTATTTTCTTACACAGTACCATTTCCCCAATTTTTGACATGGCATTGATTTTAAAGCACTCTTTTTAAAACCTTGCTTGATGGAATTTCTAAGGGATTCATTCAGGCCTGAAAATGTCCTCAGATGGTACTTTATCTCGTCAGACTCTTACCTGGTGAAAGTGCTGAACACGCAAAGGGAACTTCAAATGCGGCTCTTGGATGAGGAACGTTGCAATGGCTTCCATTGGTTGGACTTCAGTTCTAGAGGGAGAATACCTGTATTTATTCCACATATATCAGCAAGGACATTGGACTATATGTGTTGTGCCTTGTTATATTTTTACCCAACATTAAAAAAAAAAGCCAAACCTCTCTGATCCATTATGGCCTTCGTGAACCACTTATCTGTGGATGTAGATACTGTCATTTTTGTATGCTGAATAAAAAAAGAAATATTTATAAACTAATTAAAAATCTTTACCATTTAAAACTCTTAAGAATCCTTTTCTTCTTGACATGTTGAGCAAGATTGACTGCAAAAACAAAAGCACACTGGCTAATTATTTCTTGACCGAAAGTTTTAACATAGTTGTCATCAATTTACGTTTCTTGTCTTGAGCAATTTAGCACAATTACACATGACACTTCTATAAATCATCTCACACTTGTTATTGTTCTGGTTAAAAGCACACAAGAACTGGTCTCTCAAACTGAAAAACCCTTGGGAAGTGTTTGTTTGGACATCATAACCCAATAAATAGCAATGTGCTATAACGCTAGCAAAACCTCTGTGCTTGGCACAATGAGCTCAGCCTTTTCCAGCATTTAATTGTCCATTACTCGGGGGTCTGTACGACTTGTTTTATAACAACAGAGATGACGTAGATGGAGAGAAACGCTACATGAAAACATTTCAGGCTCAATTCCTTATTACTTTCAAACCGCTTCTCATGGTATGACCAGAACGGAAAGGGATTTTCAAGGGGTTAGCGTTAAGACGAGGCTCTCTGCTTTAACACTTTGAGGTCATGAAGGCAAGCACATGTTCTCCATGCCGAGCAGGAAAGCGGACAACGCAACACCAGTCAGGGAGGCCGGCTCAACTTTAGAGGTTTTACAGCGTTTCGTTTGTTTGCAGTAGTCAAGAAATCAGTGTGGGGGTGATTAGCACATATTCTGAGAGGACTTTAATGATAAAAGTGCACAGTTTCGTATACAGAACAGTTCTGCCTTGTCAGCTAGCCAAGCTGTTGTCATGGGTTTTTCATGCGGAGACTGCTCTCGGGCCAAGAACAACGCTGCTGTCTTCATACACGCCGAGGAGGAAGCAACATGCTCGTACCTCAATTTACAAGTCGATTAAAATCCAAACACAACCGCAGATAGTAGCAGCATTACTTCCTGTTCTCCCTATCAGTGTTGAACCAGACTTTCAACGCAGATTAGTGTTTTCACGTAGTACAGGGTCGACATTTTTTCTTGTAATTTGGACTTTAAAAACAGCCTCGACAATATATAAGACTGTTTAAAGTCCACCGGGAAACAACATTTTGACAGAGGTGGACAGTAAGTAACTGTACTTAACTTTTAGAGTATCTGTACTTTACTTCAGTATTTTTTTTTTTTTTAGGGAAACTTTCTCCCAGACATTTACATTATTAAACATTTTATGATAATGCGATGGAAAGTTTCCCAACATTTAGTGTGCACCCAATGGTTTTCTGAAAAGACTAAAGATATGTTTAGTTGGCACACACTTGCATGTCTCATAAAATGATTAAACATGTAAATGTCTGGGAGAATGAGAAGAGCATATGATGACACCAGCTCTGGGTTTTTTTTGTGCGCACACAGAAAGCTGCCCCTCAGATGCCAGACCATGAGCACTGAATAGAGCTCACATTTATGTTTTTTTTTAGCTCTTAAAGGGATAGTTCACCCAAAACTGAAAAGTACCCCATGAATTACTCATCCTCAAGTCATCCTAGGTGTATATGATATTATTATTTTAGAGGAATACAATCGGACTTGTATATATAAAAAAAGTCATGGCTCTTCAAGCTTTATAATGTCAGTGAATGGTTGTCGTTTTTGAAGTCCATAAAAGTGCATCTATCCATCATATAACGGCTCCACACAGCTCCAGGGGGTTAATAAAGCAAAGTGGCGCGTTTCTCTAGCAAAGTGGCGCGTTTGTGTAAGAAAAATATCCATATTTAAAACTTTACAGACTAAAATACCTAGCTTCCGACGCTCAACGGTGCGCGAGTCGACTTGATGTATTGATGAACGCAGAAGCACAGAGGATGGAGCAAAACAAAATAATGGACACATTTTTGGGTGAACTAACCCTTTAAACAGTATTTACGTAAAGTTGATTGTCTTAAGTGAACGTAAACAGTTGGGAGAATATCAGATGTATATCAGTGTATATGATCCATGCATTTAGCCTTAAAGTGACAGTAGCTTTGTAACTTTTAAACAAGTTTTTAAATGAGTATTTGTTTGCTAGGTTGGTGAATGGAGCATCACTGACTGGCTTAAACCACCATGATGGTATAGCGTGCATTTATACAACAATGAAAATTACTTTTACTTTTGATACTTAAGAAAAAGTACAGAAGTACTTGATTTTAAAAGTACTTGAGTAAAAATTGAGTAATATTTGACTAGTAGTACTTTCACTTTTATTCCAGTACTTTGTCCACCTCTGCATTTTGGCTGTATCTTGTTCAAATTTCCAAAATGTCACGTTAAAATATAACACGAGCCCCATTTCCATTACCGCTTTACAATTGCTCAAATTGAAAATACGCCCAATGGAAATGCATCAATTTCGCAAAAACTTTTCATAATCGTTGAAAGTCAAAATCAGTATAAGATTAAATCACACAGCCCTAACTCAGACTGTCCAATATCTGCACTGCAGATCTGATTTTCAACAACTAGTGTCGACTCATGACTGCAAAATCAGGGCAAACATTTGGGTAACAGTCATGAGATGGTCTTTTCCTGTCTAAGTGGGCGGTTCTTGAACCAGAATAAGCAGCAATCAGACTTAATCTCCAACTATAAGTTCACATGACATATGGGTTAGCTTAGTATGAACAAAGTCAGTCATGGTGTTGAGCTGGCATTGGATGTCTACGTGTAAGTCTAAGTTTGGGCCTGTTTGTGGGGGCAGGTCAAAAGAGAGCAAATAGCCATCTTGTGCAGGTGGGAGGGGTACTTCAGCACCCACAGCTAGTTCTGTCGACAGACTCAAGGACGCCTCTGTCAGTTGCGTGCCCCATCCTGGCAGCTGGAGGGGGGTTTGGGGTGTTAGTCGCCCCTGTCCTCTCTCTGTCAAAGGGGCTTGAGCTATCACCAACACCAGGGACTCTCAATGATGATTGAGAAGACACATGAGCGGGTCCCCGTTAAAAGAGGACCACGAACACACAGCCCCACAGTCCTTTTCGCACACACTCTCTTAGCCAGTAGCCATACCTGTCACACACACCTTTAAAGGAGTGTGAAGCTCGTCCTGTCATGAGGTGGAGGTGTGGCCAACTAATTATAATGGGACAGGTATAATGGGAACAAAACTGAAATAGAAATTGTGGCTGATACTGAGAGCCAGTTTTTATTTTTCATGCTGCTCCCAATGACATGATGTCTGGTATTACATTGTTAACAGTGTTTGTCACTTTTATTACTGGGCATAATTCATATTTGTTTAAAGCATATTAAAGTTTGTGTGCATATGTCAAAACATGGATGGAAAAAATATATATATACACCAATCAAGGATAACATTATATATATATATAACACCCTGGTGTCCCCCATAACCCATAACACCCAATATATGACTAATATTGTATTGTGCTTTCAGCGGGGTCAGGGGTCAGCATGGGCATGAGCCCTGACTGTTCAGCGGCTATGCCGCCCCATACGCAACAAACTGAGATGCTCTGTGTATTCTGACAGCTTTCTATCAGAACCAGCATTAACTTCTGGAGCAGTTTGAGCTCCAGTAGCTCGTCTGTTTGATCGGACCACACGGGCCAGCCTTCGCTCCCCACGTGCATCAATGAGCCTTGGCCGCCCATGACCCTGTGGCCGGTTCTCCACTGGTCCTTCCTTGGAGCACTTTTGATAGATACTGACCACTGCAGACCGGGAACAGCCCACAAGAGCTGCAGTTTTGGAGATGCTCTGACCCAGTCGTCTAGCCGTCACAATCTGGCCCTTGTCAAACTCGCTCAAATCCTTACGCTTGCCCATTTCTCCTGCTTCTAACACATCAACTTTGAGGACAAAATGTTCACTTGCTGCCTAATATATCCCACCCACTAACAAGTGGCATGATGATTATATATATATATATTAGGGCTGTGCAATATATCAAAATTATTGAAATATCGCAATATGCATATCGCAATGGCACGCAATATCTGAATAATTTTAATAGCTACTTTAACATTGTGAAAATTGTACATTTTAGGTTGACGCATATAGCAGAGAATCCACAGGGCACATGACTAGTAACGTGAAACAAATCACATAAGTAACAAACGCAAAAATTGCGAAAACAACAACTTGCAGTCTCGCGCTGTCTGGCACACACACCGAAACGTGTGCGGAAGTCGTCCACCCCTAGTTCAGGAGTCTGTTTACCTGGATGTTCTTGATGTTAAGTTTTAGGTTGATATAACTATATAATAACTATATATTACTAAGTCAAGCAAAGAGTTTTTGGTATTTAAATAGTTGCATTACATTTTTTGTTTGCTTGCACTGATGTTAAAACTGTATTGTCGGATGTGTGACATTTTTATTGTAGCGATGCTTTCTTTTCCCAGAAAGAATGTAAAACACATAAATGGTATCATTCTCAGTTTTAAATATTTTTTAAAGATATAGTTTAAAATAGATTTTACACACTTATAGCACTATGGTATTGCATATCGAATATCGCATTTTACTTCAATATCGCACAGCACTAATATATATATAAGGGCCGGCACTTTAACGCGTTAATTAAGATTAATTACGCAAACAATAAATAACAATTTTAACCACACTTATTTTTGCACCGCGTAACGTTTTTCAATGAATGAGTTTCGACGGACCGATTATACTGGAACACCAACTAGCGTTCACGAGTCACGACAACAACAAACCATAGTGAACATGAGCGGAGAAGCTGATGAGAGCGCTCTGCTCGGCCCCGTGGATGGGACATTTAGTTTTAAAAAGCGAAAGGATGGAAGCGTCGACAAGAGCACGGTTGTGTGAAAGCTATACAACAAGGAGTTAGCGTATCACCGCAGCACATCGAGCCTCAAATATCACAAATACGCTTTTGCTACACTTAATGGCAAACATTGCACTGGTCTGCTGGACTGAAATAAAGAAACTATATTTTGTTGATTAAGCTTATGTATTCAGTCATTATTCAATGGTGTACTAAAATCTAGGGATGTAACGATATTGACGATATCGCGGTGGTAAACGTGTCTCGATATCGTCGTGGTTTGGTTACAATATTAAAAGGACAGGTGTCCATCAAAAAGCAAGAGGAATAAACACAGTCCCGCAGAAAAAATCATCGTTAACTACAGACCATGATCGTTAGCGACCCGGATCTATATTTAACATGGATAGATCTCTACCTGTCATGATAATATATAAAACTCCTGATGTTAGTTACACTTACAGAAGAATAAAATAAAACCTATTTCGTTACCTTTTGGAGCTTGGAAGGATTCAGTTTGAGCAGATGTTTAATACTCATAATTTTGACTATGGTTAGTATGGCGTTTTTGATCATAATTTTGACTATGGATAGTATGACGTTTTTGATCATAATTTTGACTATGGTTAGTATGACGTTTTTGATCATAATTTTGACTATGGTTAGTATGACGTTTTTGATCATAATTTTGACTATGGTCAGTATGACGTTTTTGATCATAATTTTGACTATGGTCAGTATGGCGTTTTTGATCATAATTTTGACTATGGTTAGTATGACGTTTTTGATCATAATTTTGACTATGGTTAGTATGACGTTTTTGATCATTATTTTGACTATGGTTAGTATAACGTTTTTGATCATAATTTTGACTATGGTCAGTATGACGTTTTTGATCATAATTTTGACTATGGTTAGTATGACGTTTTTGATCATAATTTTGACTATGGTCAGTATGACGTTTTTGATCATAATTTTGACTATGGTTAGTATAACGTTTTTGATCATAATTTTGACTATGGTTAGTATGACGTTTTTGATCATTATTTTGACTATGGTTAGTATGACGTTTTTGATCATAATTTTGACTATGGTCAGTATGACGTTTTTGATCATAATTTTGACTATGGTCAGTATGACGTTTTTGATCATAATTTTGACTATGGTCAGTATGACGTTTTTGATCATAATTTTGACTATGGTTAGTATGACGTTTTTGATCATAATTTTGACTATGGTTAGTATGACGTTTTTGATCATAATTTTGACTATGGTTAGTATGACGTTTTTGATCATAATTTTGACTATGGTTAGTATGACGTTTTTGATCATAATTTTGACTATGGTTAGTATGACGTTTTTGATCATAATTTTGACTATGGTTAGTATGACGTTTTTGATCATAATTTTGACTATGGTCAGTATGACGTTTTTGATCATAATTTTGACTATGGTTAGTATGACGTTTTTGATCATAATTTTGACTATGGTTAGTATGACGTTTTTGATCATAATTTTGACTATGGTTAGTATGGCGTTTTTGATCATTATTTTGACTATGGTTAGTATGACATTTTTGATCATAATTTTGACTATGGTTAGTATGACGTTTTTGATCAAAATTTTGACTATGGTTAGTATGACGTTTTTTATCATAATTTTGACTATGGTTAGTATGACGTTTTTGATCATAATTTTGACTATGGTTAGTATGACGTTTTTGATCATAATTTTGACTATGGTTAGTATGGCGTTTTTGATCATAATTTTGACTATGGTTAGTATGACGTTTTTGATCATAATTTTGACTATGGTTAGTATGACGTTTTTTATCATAATTTTGACTATGGTTAGTATGACGTTTTTGATCATAATTTTGACTATGGTTAGTATGACGTTTTTGATCATAATTTTGACTATGGTTAGTATGGCGTTTTTGATCATAATTTTGACTATGGTTAGTATGACGTTTTTGATCATAATTTTGACTATGGTTAGTATGACGTTTTTGATCATAATTTTGACTATGGTTAGTATGGCGTTTTTGATCATAATTTTGACTATTGTTAGTATGACGTTTTTGATCATAATTTTGACTATGGTTAGTATGACGTTTTTGATCATAATTTTGACTATGGTTAGTATGACGTTTTTGATCATAATTTTGACTATGGTTAGTATGACGTTTTTGATCATAATTTTGACTATGGTTAGTATGGCGTTTTTGATCATAATTTTGACTATGGTTAGTATGACGTTTTTGATCATAATTTTGACTATGGTTAGTATAACGTTTTTGATCATAATTTTGACTATGGTTAGTATGACGGTTTTGATCATAATTTTGACTATGGTTAGTATGACGTTTTTGATCATAATTTTGACTATTGTTAGTATGACGTTTTTGATCATTATTTTGACTATGGTTAGTATGACGTTTTTGATCATAATTTTGACTATGGATAGTATGGCGTTTTTGATCATTATTTTGACTATGGTTAGTATGATGTTTTTGATCATTATTTTGACTATGGTTAGTATGACGTTTTTGAACATAATTTTGACTATGGTTAGTATGACGTTTTTGATCATTATTTTGACTATGGTTAGTATAACGTTTTTGATCATAATTTTGACTATGGTTAGTATGACGTTTTTGATCATAATTTTGACTATGGTTAGTATGACGTTTTTGATCATAATTTTGACTATGGTTAGTATGACGTTTTTGATCATAATTTTGACTATGGTTAGTATGGCGTTTTTGATCATAATTTTGACTATGGTTAGTATAACGTTTTTGATCATAATTTTGACTATGGTTAGTATGACGTTTTTGATCATAATTTTGACTATGGTTAGTATGACGTTTTTGATCATAATTTTGACTATGGTCAGTATGACGTTTTTGATCATAATTTTGACTATGGTCAGTATGACGTTTTTGATCATAATTTTGACTATGGTTAGTATGACGTTTTTGATCATAATTTTGACTATGGTTAGTATGACGTTTTTGATCATAATTTTGACTATGGTTAGTATAACGTTTTTGATCATAATTTTGACTATGGTTAGTATGACGTTTTTGATCATAATTTTGACTATGGTTAGTATGACGTTTTTGATCATAATTTTGACTATGGTTAGTATGACGTTTTTGATCATAATTTTGACTATGGTTAGTATGACGTTTTTGATCATAATTTTGACTATGGTTAGTATGACGTTTTTGATCATAATTTTGACTATGGTTAGTATGACGTTTTTGATCATAATTTTGACTATGGTCAGTATAACGTTTTTGATCATAATTTTGACTATGGTTAGTATGACGTTTTTGATCATAATTTTGACTATGGTTAGTATGACGTTTTTGATCATAATTTTGACTATGGTTAGTATGACGTTTTTGATCATAATTTTGACTATGGTTAGTATGACGTTTTTGATCATAATTTTGACTATGGTTAGTATGACGTTTTTGATCATAATTTTGACTATGGTTAGTATGACGTTTTTGATCATAATTTTGACTATGGTTAGTATAACGTTTTTGATCATAATTTTGACTATGGTTAGTATAACGTTTTTGATCATAATTTTGACTATGGTTAGTATGGCGTTTTTGAACATAATTTTGACTATGGTTAGTATGACGTTTTTGAACATAATTTTGACTATGGTTAGTATGACGTTTTTGATCATAATTTTGACTATGGTTAGTATGACGTTTTTGATCATAATTTTGACTATGGTTAGTATAACGTTTTTGATCATAATTTTGACTATGGTTAGTGTGATGTTTTTGATCATAATTTTGACTATGGTTAGTATGACGTTTTTGATCATAATTTTGACTATGGTTAGTATGACGTTTTTGATCATAATTTTGACTATGGTTAGTATGACGTTTTTGATCATAATTTTGACTATGGTTAGTATGACGTTTTTGATCATAATTTTGACTATGGTTAGTATGACGTTTTTGATCATAATTTTGACTATGGTTAGTATGACGTTTTTGATCATTATTTTGACTATGGTTAGTATGGCGTTTTTGATCATAATTTTGACTATGGTTAGTATGACGTTTTTGATCATTATTTTGACTATGGTTAGTATGGCGTTTTTGATCATAATTTTGACTATGGTTAGTATAACGTTTTTGATCATAATTTTGACTATGGTTAGTATGACGTTTTTGATCATAATTTTGACTATGGTTAGTATGACGTTTTTGAACATAATTTTGACTATGGTTAGTATGACGTTTTTGAACATAATTTTGACTATGGTCAGTATGACGTTTTTGAACATAATTTTGACTATGGTTAGTATGACGTTTTTGAACATAATTTTGACTATGGTCAGTATGACGTTTTTGAACATAATTTTGACTATGGTTAGTATGACGTTTTTGAACATAATTTTGACTATTGTTAGTATGACGTTTTTGATCATAATTTTGACTATGGTTAGTATGACGTTTTTGATCATAATTTTGACTATGGTTAGTATGACGTTTTTGAACATAATTTTGACTATGGTTAGTATGACGTTTTTGATCATAATTTTGACTATGGTTAGTATGACGTTTTTGATCATAATTTTGACTATGGTTAGTATGACGTTTTTGATCATAATTTTGACTATGGTTAGTATGACGTTTTTGAACATAATTTTGACTATGGTTAGTATGACGTTTTTGATCATAATTTTGACTATGGTTAGTATGACGTTTTTGAACATAATTTTGACTATGGTTAGTATGACGTTTTTGATCATAATTTTGACTATGGTTAGTATGACGTTTTTGATCATAATTTTGACTATGGTTAGTATGACGTTTTTGATCATTATTTTGACTATGGTTAGTATGACGTTTTTGATCATAATTTTGACTATGGTCAGTATGACGTTTTTGATCATAATTTTGACTATGGTTAGTATGACGTTTTTGATCATAATTTTGACTATGGTTAGTATGACGTTTTTGATCATAATTTTGACTATGGTTAGTATAACGTTTTTGATCATAATTTTGACTATGGTCAGTATGACGTTTTTGATCATAATTTTGACTATGGTTAGTATGACGTTTTTGATCATAATTTTGACTATGGTTAGTATGACGTTTTTGATCATAATTTTGACTATGGTTAGTATGACGTTTTTGATCATAATTTTGACTATGGTTAGTATGACGTTTTTGATCATAATTTTGACTATGGTTAGTATGACGTTTTTGATCATAATTTTGACTATGGTCAGTATGACGTTTTTGATCATAATTTTGACTATGGTTAGTATGACGTTTTTGATCATAATTTTGACTATGGTCAGTATGACGTTTTTGATCATAATTTTGACTATGGTTAGTATGACGTTTTTGATCATAATTTTGACTATGGTTAGTATGACGTTTTTGATCATAATTTTGACTATGGTTAGTATGACGTTTTTGATCATAATTTTGACTATGGTTAGTATGACGTTTTTGATCATAATTTTGACTATGGTTAGTATGACGTTTTTGATCATAATTTTGACTATGGTTAGTATGACGTTTTTGATCATAATTTTGACTATGGTTAGTATGGCGTTTTTGATCATAATTTTGACTATTGTTAGTATGACGTTTTTGATCATAATTTTGACTATGGTTAGTATGACGTTTTTGATCATAATTTTGACTATGGTTAGTATGGCGTTTTTGATCATAATTTTGACTATGGTTAGTATGACGTTTTTGATCATAATTTTGACTATGGTTAGTATAATGTTTTTGATCATAATTTTGACTATGGTTAGTATGACGTTTTTGAACATAATTTTGACTATGGTTAGTATGACGTTTTTGATCATAATTTTGACTATGGTTAGTATGACGTTTTTGAACATAATTTTGACTATGGTTAGTATGACGTTTTTGATCATAATTTTGACTATGGTCAGTATGACGTTTTTGAACATAATTTTGACTATGGTTAGTATGACGTTTTTGAACATAATTTTGACCATGGTTAGTATGACGTTTTTGATCATAATTTTGACTATTGTTAGTATGACGTTTTTGATCATAATTTTGACTATGGTTAGTATGACGTTTTTGATCATAATTTTGACTATGGTCAGTATGACGTTTTTGATCATAATTTTGACTATGGTTAGTATGACGTTTTTGAACATAATTTTGACTATGGTTAGTATGACGTTTTTGATCATAATTTTGACTATGGTTAGTATAACGTTTTTGATCATAATTTTGACTATGGTCAGTATGACGTTTTTGATCATAATTTTGACTATGGTTAGTATGACGTTTTTGATCATAATTTTGACTATGGTTAGTATGACGTTTTTGATCATAATTTTGACTATGGTTAGTATGACGTTTTTGATCATAATTTTGACTATGGTTAGTATGACGTTTTTGATCATAATTTTGACTATGGTTAGTATGACGTTTTTGATCATAATTTTGACTATGGTTAGTATGACGTTTTTGATCATAATTTTGACTATGGTTAGTATGACGTTTTTGATCATAATTTTGACTATGGTTAGTATGACGTTTTTGATCATAATTTTGACTATGGTTAGTATGGCGTTTTTGATCATAATTTTGACTATTGTTAGTATGACGTTTTTGATCATAATTTTGACTATGGTTAGTATGACGTTTTTGATCATAATTTTGACTATGGTTAGTATGGCGTTTTTGATCATAATTTTGACTATGGTTAGTATGACGTTTTTGATCATAATTTTGACTATGGTTAGTATGACGTTTTTGATCATAATTTTGACTATGGTTAGTATAATGTTTTTGATCATAATTTTGACTATGGTTAGTATGACGTTTTTGATCATAATTTTGACTATTGTTAGTATGACGTTTTTGATCATAATTTTGACTATGGTTAGTATGACGTTTTTGATCATAATTTTGACTATGGTTAGTATGGCGTTTTTGATCATAATTTTGACTATGGTTAGTATGACGTTTTTGATCATAATTTTGACTATGGTTAGTATGACGTTTTTGATCATAATTTTGACTATGGTTAGTATAATGTTTTTGATCATAATTTTGACTATGGTTAGTATGGCGTTTTTGATCATAATTTTGACTATGGTTAGTGTGATGTTTTTGATCATAATTTTGACTATGGTTAGTATGACGTTTTTGATCATAATTTTGACTATGGTTAGTGTGACGTTTTTGATCATAATTTTGACTATGGTTAGTATGACGTTTTTGATCATAATTTTGACTATGGTTAGTATGACGTTTTTGATCATAATTTTGACTATGGTTAGTATGACGTTTTTGAACATAATTTTGACTATGGTTAGTATGACGTTTTTGATCATAATTTTGACTATGGTCAGTATGACGTTTTTGAACATAATTTTGACTATGGTTAGTATGACGTTTTTGAACATAATTTTGACCATGGTTAGTATGACGTTTTTGATCATAATTTTGACTATTGTTAGTATGACGTTTTTGATCATAATTTTGACTATGGTTAGTATGACGTTTTTGATCATAATTTTGACTATGGTTAGTATAATGTTTTTGATCATAATTTTGACTATGGTTAGTATGACGTTTTTGATCATAATTTTGACTATGGTTAGTATGACGTTTTTGATCATAATTTTGACTATGGTTAGTATGACGTTTTTGAACATAATTTTGACTATGGTTAGTATGACGTTTTTGATCATAATTTTGACTATGGTCAGTATGACGTTTTTGAACATAATTTTGACTATGGTTAGTATGACGTTTTTGAACATAATTTTGACCATGGTTAGTATGACGTTTTTGATCATAATTTTGACTATTGTTAGTATGACGTTTTTGATCATAATTTTGACTATGGTTAGTATGACGTTTTTGATCATAATTTTGACTATGGTCAGTATGACGTTTTTGATCATAATTTTGACTATGGTTAGTATGACGTTTTTGAACATAATTTTGACTATGGTTAGTATGACGTTTTTGATCATAATTTTGACTATGGTTAGTATGACGTTTTTTATCATAATTTTGACTATGGTTAGTATGACGTTTTTGAACATAATTTTGACTATGGTTAGTATGACGTTTTTGATCATAATTTTGACTATGGTCAGTATGACTGTAACGAACTGCTCTGAGACAGAAGGTTGAAGATCCAAACGCAGTATTTATTGAAGGGTAATCCAAAGTCGTAGTCCATAGAACAGGCAAATGGTCATAACAGTAAATCAGTCCAAAAAGGCAAACAAAACAGAAGGAACAGGCAAAAGGTTAATCCACGGAGAAGGCAAGAAATCAAAGACCAAGATACATGAAAACAGGGAAATGCTCAGAAATGCAGTTGTGACACTAAAAACGACTTCGCAATGAATGACAGAGATAACCAGGCTTATATAGGCAGAGGTAATGAGGTAATGAGACACAGGTGTAAACAGTGAGTGCTAATGAGTCCAGGGAAAGGATTATGGGTAATGTAGTTTGTGATGGAGTGACAGTCCGGATGGAGTGCCCTCTGGTGGTGATCACGGGCACTCACACTGGTGAATTGTGACATAGCCCCCCCCTCAAAGGAGCGGCTTCCAGACGCTCCTAAAATTGTCCAGGAGGGAGGTGGAGTGGAAGCGGACCCGGGGGCGGGATGGAGGGCCAGGCCCATGTAGTAGAAGACAGCCTGGAGATTCAGACAGAGCAGGAGGCCAGAATGGTGCTGGTCGGGCAGATGACCAGGGTGGCGCAGACCACACAGATGACCAGGGTGGCGCAGGCGACCGGAGCGGAGCCGGCGGTCTTGAAGACCCCCACGGTGGAGCAGACGACCACCACAGCAGCACAGGTGAGGTTGAGGACCCCCACAGCGGGGCAGGCAGAGCAGGTGGTCCAGCCAGAGTCCCCTCTGGACTCGGGGCAGGAGGAGGAGCCCTCTCTGGACTCGGGGCAGGAGGCGGAGCCCTCTCTGGACTCGGGGCAGGAGGCGGAGCCCTCTCTGGACTCGGGGCAGGAGGCGGAGCCTTCTCTGGACTCAGGGCAGGAGGCGGAGCCCTCTCTGGACTCGGGGCACGGGCCGGAGCCCTCTCTGGACTCGGGGCACGGGCCGGAGCCCTCTCTGGACTCGGGGCACGGGCCGGAGCCCTCTCTAGAAACGCCGCACGGGCCGGAGCCCTCTCTGGAACCGCCGCACGGGCCGGAGCCCTCTCTGGAACCGCCGCACGGCCCGGAGCCCTCTCTGGAACCGCCGCACGGCCCGGAGGTTCTGGAAGATCCGCTGAGATGACACGAGGCTCTGGAAGGTCCGCTGAGATGACACGAGGCTCTGGAAGGTCCACTGAGACGACACGAGGCTCTGGAAGGTCCACTGAGACGACACGAGGCTCTGGAAGGTCCGCTGAGACGACATGAGGCTCTGGAAGGTCAGCTGAGACGACATCAGGCTCTGGAAGGTCCGCTGAGACGACACCAGGCTCTGGAAGGTCCGCTGAGACGACACCAGGCTCTGGAAGGTCCGCTGAGACGACATCAGGCTCTGGAAGGTCCGCTGAGACGACACCAGGCTCTGGAAGGTCCGCTGAGACGACACCAGGCTCTGGAAGGTCCGCTGAGACGACACCAGGCTCTGGAAGGTCCGCTGAGACGACATCAGGCTCTGGAAGGTCCGCTGAGACGACACCAGGCTCTGGAAGGTCCGCTGAGACGACACCAGGCTCTGGAAGGTCCGCTGAGACGACACCAGGCTCTGGAAGGTCCGCTGAGACGACACCAGGCTCTGGAAGGTCCGCTGAGACGACACCAGGCTCTGGAAGGTCAGAGCGCAGAGGCCTGTGGGTTGAAAAACGTCATACTAACTGTTATGAACGCCTTGAGCGGTTGGAGACTCCAATGGACAGAGGAAACAGTTGGTCAGGGTTAAGTGGTTTTTATTGTGGCACAGGGTGACAGACACTCAGGTGGGAGAAAAAAACAACAACAAAAGAAAACAAAACTTAGATGCAACAATATAAACTGCACCAAACAATATATAGTGGTGGAAACAACCTGACCTGTGTGTGCAAACAGCACTACATAAGCAGCACATTCCCAGAGACTCTCTCACAGTCTCTTAAGAGTCTCCAGTTGTAGACTCAGACTGTCCATGGTCTGCCTAGACCTCTTCACACCTCCTATCTCTGAACTGCCCAACTAACTTTCTGGAGTCATTTTATAGGCCTGACTCCTCCTACTTTGGAACCTACCATTTTGGAAGGTGACATGTTGCACAGACATCACAGGAATACATAATCAAAAATAACAAAACAATAACAAGAATAATTAATACAAATAAAGATGCAAACAAGAAATCATATCTGCAAATATACATAAAAATACATATTGAAAGAAAACAAATAACTTGAGAAGCCTTTCTCTCCTACACCTGAGAATTGACCCTCCAATGACGGCACAAGATGGAGGAAAAACAACTATAAATGGATTGGCTGTCAAATTAAACAGGTTTGGCCAACGACTACTTAAATCTGGTAAGTATCATCTGTATCTCTCACACTGTATTCAATAAACGATGCAAAGCAAATACTTGTGGTGGTGATTTATTTCTATATGAGAAAACAGTTTTATTATGCTATCATCTGCACTTGATTGCTAGTTCACATTTCTCAGGTCACACTACACACAGGACATCGTACCAACAGTTTACAACACACAGTTACATCAAATATTCCACAGTTCCATGCATACATGAATGTATGTCAGCTAACAGACTGATAATACATGAGGCCGGTGTGTGCGCATTACGTGCATGTGCATGTGTGTGTGTAGTCCATGACTAGTCGCAGGCTTACCCTGTGACACTAACCATAGTCAAAATTATGATCAAAACTGTCATACTAACCATAGTCCAAATTATGATAAAAAACGTCATACTAACCATAGTCCAAATTATGATCAAAAACGTCATACTGACCATAGTCAAAATTATGATCAAAAACGTCATACTAACCATAGTCAAAATTATGATCAAAACTGTCATACTAACCATAGTCAAAATAATGATCAAAAACGTCATACTAACCATAGTCAAAATTATGATCAAAAACGTCATACTAACCATAGTCAAAATTATGATCAAAAACGTCATACTGACCATAGTCAAAATAATGATCAAAAACGTCATACTAACCATAGTCAAAATTATGATCAAAAACGCCATACTAACCATAGTCAAAATAATGATCAAAAACGTCATACTAACCATAGTCAAAATTATGATCAAAAACGTCATACTAACCATAGTCAAAATAATGATCAAAACTGTCATACTAACCATAGTCAAAATAATGATCAAAAACGCCATACTATCCATAGTCAAAATTATGATCAAAAACGTCATACTAACCATAGTCAAAATTATGATCAAAAACGTCACACTATCCATAGTCAAAATAATGATCAAAAACGTCATACTATCCATAGTCAAAATTATGATCAAAAACGTCATACTAACCATAGTCAAAATTATGATCAAAAACGTTATACTAACCATAGTCAAAATTATGATCAAAAACGTCATACTAACCATAGTCAAAATTATGATCAAAAACGTCATACTAACCATAGTCAAAATTATGATCAAAAACGTCATACTAACCATAGTCAAAATTATGTTCAAAAACGTCATACTAACCATAGTCAAAATTATGATCAAAAACGTCATACTAACAATAGTCAAAATTATGTTCAAAAACGTCATACTAACCATAGTCAAAATTATGATCAAAAACGTCACACTAACCATAGTCAAAATTATGATCAAAAACGTCACACTAACCATAGTCAAAATTATGATCAAAAACGTCATACTAACCATAGTCAAAATTATGATCAAAAACGTCATACTAACCATAGTCAAAATTATGTTCAAAAACGTCATACTAACCATAGTCAAAATTATGATCAAAAACGTCATACTAACCATAGTCAAAATTATGATCAAAAACGTTATACTAACCATAGTCAAAATTATGATCAAAAACGTCATACTAACCATAGTCAAAATTATGATCAAAAACGTCATACTAACCATAGTCAAAATTATGATCAAAAACGTCATACTAACCATAGTCAAAATTATGATCAAAAAAGCCATACTATCCATAGTCAAAATAATGATCAAAAACGTCATACTAACCATAGTCAAAATTATGATCAAAACTGTCATACTAACCATAGTCAAAATTATGATCAAAAACGTCATACTAACCATAGTCAAAATTATGATCAAAAACGTCATACTAACCATAGTCAAAATTATGATCAAAAACGTCATACTAACCATAGTCAAAATTATGATCAAAAACGTCATACTGACCATAGTCAAAATTATGTTCAAAAACGTCATACTAACCATAGTCAAAATTATGATCAAAAACGTTATACTAACCATAGTCAAAATTATGATCAAAAACGTCATACTAACCATAGTCAAAATTATGATCAAAAACGCCATACTAACCATAGTCAAAATTATGATCAAAAAAGCCATACTATCCATAGTCAAAATAATGATCAAAAACGTCATACTAACCATAGTCAAAATTATGATCAAAAACGTCATACTAACCATAGTCAAAATAATGATCAAAAACGTCATACTAACCATAGTCAAAATTATAATCAAAAACGTCACACTATCCATAGTCAAAATAATGATCAAAAACGTCATACTATCCATAGTCAAAATTATGATCAAAAACGTCATACTAACCATAGTCAAAATTATGATAAAAAACGTCATACTAACCATAGTCAAAATTATGATCAAAAACGTCATACTAACCATAGTCAAAATTATGATCAAAAACGTCATACTAACCATAGTCAAAATTATGATCAAAAACGTCATACTAACCATAGTCAAAATTATGATCAAAAACGTTATACTAACCATAGTCAAAATAATGATCAAAAACGTCATACTAACCATAGTCAAAATTATGATCAAAAACGTCATACTAACCATAGTCAAAATTATGATCAAAAACGTCATACTAACCATAGTCAAAATTATGATCAAAAACGTTATACTAACCATAGTCAAAATTATGATCAAAAACGCCATACTAACCATAGTCAAAATTATGATCAAAAACGTTATACTAACCATAGTCAAAATTATGATCAAAAACGTCATACTAACCATAGTCAAAATTATGATAAAAAACGTCATACTAACCATAGTCAAAATTATGATCAAAAACGTCATACTAACCATAGTCAAAATTATGATAAAAAACGTCATACTAACCATAGTCAAAATTATGATCAAAAACGTCATACTAACCATAGTCAAAATTATGATCAAAAACGTCATACTAACCATAGTCAAAATTATGATCAAAAACGTCATACTAACCATAGTCAAAATTATGATCAAAAACGTCATACTAACCATAGTCAAAATTATGATCAAAAACGTCATACTAACCATAGTCAAAATTATGATCAAAACTGTCATACTAACCATAGTCAAAATAATGATCAAAAACGTCATACTGACCATAGTCAAAATTATGATCAAAAACGTCATACTAACCATAGTCAAAATTATGATCAAAAACGTCATACTAACCATAGTCAAAATTATGATCAAAAACGTCATACTAACCATAGTCAAAATTATGATCAAAAACGTCATACTAACCATAGTCAAAATTATGATCAAAAACGTCATACTGACCATAGTCAAAATAATGATCAAAAACGTCATACTAACCATAGTCAAAATTATGATCAAAAACGTCATACTAACCATAGTCAAAATAATGATCAAAACTGTCATACTAACCATAGTCAAAATAATGATCAAAACTGTCATACTAACCATAGTCAAAATTATGATCAAAAACGCCATACAATCCATAGTCAAAATTATGATCAAAAACGTCATACTAACCATAGTCAAAATTATGATCAAAAACGTCACACTATCCATAGTCAAAATAATGATCAAAAACGCCATACAATCCATAGTCAAAATTATGATCAAAAACGCCATACAATCCATAGTCAAAATTATGATCAAAAACGTCATACTAACCATAGTCAAAATTATGATCAAAAACGTCATACTAACCATAGTCAAAATAATGATCAAAAACGCCATACAATCCATAGTCAAAATTATGATCAAAAACGTCATACTAACCATAGTCAAAATTATGATCAAAAATGTCACACTATCCATAGTCAAAATAATGATCAAAAACGTCATACTATCCATAGTCAAAATTATGATCAAAAACGTCATACTAACCATAGTCAAAATTATGATCAAACACGTTATACTAACCATAGTCAAAATTATGATCAAAAACGTCATACTAACCATAGTCAAAATTATGATCAAAAACGTCATACTAACCATAGTCAAAATTATGATCAAAAACAACATACTAACCATAGTCAAAATTATGATCAAAAACGTCATACTAACCATAGTCAAAATTATGTTCAAAAACGTCATACTAACCATAGTCAAAATTATGATCAAAAACGTTATACTAACCATAGTCAAAATTATGATAAAAAACGTCATACTAACCATAGTCAAAATTATGATCAAAAACGTCATACTAACCATAGTCAAAATTATGATCAAAAACGTCATACTAACCATAGTCAAAATTATGATCAAAAACGTCATGCTAACAATAGTCAAAATTATGATCAAAAACGTCATACTAACCATAGTCAAAATTATGATCAAAAGCGTCATACTAACAATAGTCAAAATTATGATCAAAAACGTCATACTAACCATAGTCAAAATTATGATCAAAAACGTCATACTAACCATAGTCAAAATTATGATCAAAAACGTCATACTAACCATAGTCAAAATTATGATCAAAAACGTCATACTAACCATAGTCAAAATTATGATCAAAAACGTCATACTAACCATAGTCAAAATTATGATCAAAAACGTCATACTAACCATAGTCAAAATTATGATCAAAAACGTCATACTAACCATAGTCAAAATTATGATAAAAAACGTCATACTAACCATAGTCAAAATTATGATAAAAAACGTCATACTAACCATAGTCAAAATTATGATCAAAAACGTCATACTGACCATAGTCAAAATTATGATCAAAAACGTCATACTAACCATAGTCAAAATTATGATCAAAAACGTCATACTAACCATAGTCAAAATTATGATCAAAAACGTCATACTAACCATAGTCAAAATTATGATCAAAAACGTCATACTAACCATAGTCAAAATTATGATCAAAAACGTCATACTAACCATAGTCAAAATTATGATCAAAAACGTCATACTAACCATAGTCAAAATTATGATCAAAAAAGCCATACTATCCATAGTCAAAATTATGATCAAAAACGTCATACTAACCATAGTCAAAATTATGATCAAAAACGTCATACTATCCATAGTCAAAATAATGATCAAAAACGTCATACTATCCATAGTCAAAATTATGATCAAAAAAGCCATACTATCCATAGTCAAAATAATGATCAAAAACGTCATACTATCCATAGTCAAAATTATGATCAAAAACGTCATACTAACCATAGTCAAAATTATGATCAAAAACGTCAAACTAACCATAGTCAAAATTATGATCAAAAACGTCATACTAACCAGTCAAAATAATGATCAAAAACGTCATACTAACCATAGTCAAAATTATGATCAAAAACGTCATACTAACCATAGTCAAAATTATGATCAAAAACGTCATACTAACCATAGTCAAAATTATGATCAAAAACGTCATACTAACCATAGTCAAAATTATGATCAAAAACGTCATACTAACCATAGTCAAAATTATGATCAAAAACGTCATACTAACCATAGTCAAAATTATGATCAAAAACGTCATACTAACCATAGTCAAAATAATGATCAAAAACGTCATACTAACCATAGTCAAAATTATGATCAAAAACGTCATACTAACCATAGTCAAAATTATGATCAAAAACGTCATACTAACCATAGTCAAAATTATGATCAAAAACGTCATACTAACCATAGTCAAAATTATGATCAAAAACGTCATACTAACCATAGTCAAAATTATGATCAAAAACGTCATACTAACCATAGTCAAAATTATGATCAAAAACGTCATACTATCCATAGTCAAAATTATGATCAAAAAAGCCATACTATCCATAGTCAAAATAATGATCAAAAACGTCATACTATCCATAGTCAAAATTATGATCAAAAAAGCCATACTATCCATAGTCAAAATTATGATCAAAAACGTCATACTAACCATAGTAAAAATTATGATCAAGAACGTCATACTAACCATAGTCAAAATTATGATAAAAAACGTCATACTAACCATAGTCAAAATTATGATAAAAAACGTCATACTAACCATAGTCAAAATTATGATCAAGAACGTCATACTAACCATAGTCAAAATTATGATAAAAAACGTCATACTAACCATAGTCAAAATTATGATAAAAAACGTCATACTAACCATAGTCAAAATTATGATCAAAAACGTCATACTAACCATAGTCAAAATTATGATCAAAAACGTCATACTAACCAGTCAAAATAATGATCAAAAACGTCATACTAACCATAGTCAAAATTATGATCAAAAACGTCATACTAACCATAGTCAAAATTATGATCAAAAACGTCATACTAACCATAGTCAAAATTATGATCAAAAACGTCATACTAACCATAGTCAAAATTATGATCAAAAACGTCATACTAACCATAGTCAAAATAATGATCAAAAACGTCATACTAACCATAGTCAAAATTATGATCAAAAACGTCATACTAACCATAGTCAAAATTATGATCAAAAACGTCATACTAACCATAGTCAAAATTATGATCAAAAACGTCATACTAACCATAGTCAAAATTATGATCAAAAACGTCATACTAACCATAGTCAAAATTATGATCAAAAACGTCATACTAACCATAGTCAAAATTATGATCAAAAACGTCATACTATCCATAGTCAAAATTATGATCAAAAAAGCCATACTATCCATAGTCAAAATAATGATCAAAAACGTCATACTATCCATAGTCAAAATTATGATCAAAAAAGCCATACTAACCATAGTCAAAATTATGATCAAAAACGTCATACTAACCATAGTCAAAATTATGATCAAAAACGTCATACTAACCATAGTCAAAATTATGATCAAAAACGTCATACTAACCATAGTCAAAATTATGATCAAAAACGTCATGCTAACCATAGTCAAAATTATGATCAAAAACGTCATACTAACCATAGTCAAAATTATGATCAAAAACGTCATACTAACCATAGTCAAAATTATGATCAAAAACGTCATACTAACCATAGTCAAAATTATGATCAAAAACGTCATACTAACCATAGTCAAAATTATGATCAAAAACGTCATACTAACCATAGTCAAAATTATGATCAAAAACGTCATACTAACCATAGTCAAAATTATGATCAAAAACGTCATACTAACCATAGTCAAAATTATGATCAAAAACGCCATACTAACCATAGTCAAAATTATGATCAAAAACGTCATACTAACCATAGTCAAAATTATGATCAAAAACGTCATACTAACCATAGTCAAAATTATGATCAAAAACTTCATACTAACCATAGTCAAAATTATGATCAAAAACGTCATACTAACCATAGTCAAAATAATGATCAAAAACGTCATACTGACCATAGTCAAAATTATGATCAAAAACGTCATACTAACCATAGTCAAAATATTGATCAAAAACGTCATACTAACCATAGTCAAAATAATGATCAAAAACGTTATACTAACCATAGTCAAAATTATGATCAAAAACGTCATACTAATGATAGTAAAAATTATGATCAAAAACGTCATACTAATGATAGTCAAAATTATGATCAAAAACGTCATACTAACCATAGTCAAAATTATGATCAAAAACGTCATACTAACCATAGTCAAAATTATGATCAAAAACGTCATGCTAACCATAGTCAAAATTATGATCAAAAACTTCATACTAACCATAGTCAAAATTATGATCAAAAACGTCATACTGACCATAGTCAAAATTATGATCAAAAACGTCATACTAACCATAGTCAAAATAATGATCAAAAACGTCATACTAACCATAGTCAAAATAATGATCAAAAACGTCATACTAACCATAGTCAAAATAATGATCAAAAACGTTATACTAACCATAGTCAAAATAATGATCAAAAACGTCATACTAACCATAGTCAAAATAATGATCAAAAACGTCATACTAACCATAGTCAAAATAATGATCAAAAACGTTATACTAACCATAGTCAAAATTATGATCAAAAACGTCATACTAACCATAGTCAAAATAATGATCAAAAACGTCATACTAACCATAGTCAAAATAATGATCAAAAACGTCATACTAACCATAGTCAAAATTATGATCAAAAACGTCATACTAACCATAGTCAAAATTATGATCAAAAACGTTATACTAACCATAGTCAAAATTATGATCAAAAACGTCATACTAACCATAGTCAAAATAATGATCAAAAACGTCATACTAACCATAGTCAAAATTATGATCAAAAACGTCATACTAACCATAGTCAAAATTATGATCAAAAACGTCATACTAACCATAGTCAAAATTATGATCAAAAACGTCATACTAACCATAGTCAAAATTATGATCAAAAACGTTATACTAACCATAGTCAAAATTATGATCAAAAACGTCATACTAACCATAGTCAAAATTATGATAAAAAACGTCATACTAACCATAGTCAAAATTATGATCAAAAACGTTATACTAACCATAGTCAAAATTATGATCAAAAACGTTATACTAACCATAGTCAAAATTATGATCAAAAACGTTATACTAACCATAGTCAAAATTATGATCAAAAACGTCATACTAACCATAGTCAAAATTATGATCAAAAACGTTATACTAACCATAGTCAAAATTATGATCAAAAACGTCATACTAACCATAGTCAAAATTATGATCAAAAACGTCATACTAACCATAGTCAAAATTATGATCAAAAACGTTATACTAACCATAGTCAAAATTATGATCAAAAACATCATACTAACCATTGTCAAAATAATGATCAAAAACGTCATACTAACCATAGTCAAAATAATGATCAAAAACGTCATACTAACCATAGTCAAAATAATGATCAAAAACGTTATACTAACCATAGTCAAAATTATGATCAAAAACGTCATACTAACCATAGTCAAAATTATGATCAAAAACGTCATACTAACCATAGTCAAAATAATGATCAAAAACGTCATACTAACCATAGTCAAAATAATGATCAAAAACGTTATACTAACCATAGTCAAAATAATGATCAAAAACGTCATACTAACCATAGTCAAAATAATGATCAAAAACGTCATACTAACCATAGTCAAAATTATGATCAAAAACGTCATACTAACCATAGTCAAAATTATGATCAAAAACGTCATACTAACCATAGTCAAAATTATGATCAAAAACGTCATACTAATGATAGTAAAAATTATGATCAAAAATGTCATACTAACGATAGTCAAAATTATGATCAAAAACGTCATACTAACCATAGTCAAAATTATGATCAAAAACGTCATACTAACCATAGTCAAAATTATGATCAAAAACTTCATACTAACCATAGTCAAAATTATGATCAAAAACGTCATACTAACCATAGTCAAAATTATGATCAAAAACGTCATACTAACCATAGTCAAAATTATGATCAAAAACGTCATACTAACCATAGTCAAAATTATGATCAAAAACGTCATGCTAACAATAGTCAAAATTATGATCAAAAACGTCATACTAACCATAGTCAAAATTATGATCAAAAACGTCATACTAACCATAGTCAAAATAATGATCAAAAACGTCATACTAACCATAGTCAAAATAATGATCAAAAACGTCATACTAACCATAGTCAAAATAATGATCAAAAACGCCATACTAACCATAGTCAAAATTATGATCAAAAACGTCATACTAACCATAGTCAAAATTATGATCAAAAACGTCATACTAACCATAGTCAAAATTATGTTCAAAAACGTCATACTAACCATAGTCAAAATTATGATCAAAAACGTCATACTAACCATAGTCAAAATTATGATAAAAAACGTCATACTAACCATAGTCAAAATTATGATCAAAAACGTCATACTAACCATAGTCAAAATTATGATCAAAAACGTCATACTAACCATAGTCAAAATTATGATCAAAAACGTCATACTAACCATAGCCAAAATAATGATCAAAAACGTCATACTAACCATAGTCAAAATTATGATCAAAAACGTCATACTAACCATAGTCAAAATTATGATCAAAAACGTCACACTATCCATAGTCAAAATAATGATCAAAAACGCCATACTATCCATAGTCAAAATAATGATCAAAAACGCCATACTATCCATAGTCAAAATTATGATCAAAAACGTCATACTAACCATAGTCAAAATTATGATCAAAAACGTCATACTAACCATAGTCAAAATAATGATCAAAAACGTCACACTATCCATAGTCAAAATAATGATCAAAAACGTCATACTATCCATAGTCAAAATAATGATCAAAAACGCCATACTATCCATAGTCAAAATTATGATAAAAAACGTCATACTAACCATAGTCAAAATTATGATCAAAAACGTCATACTAACCATAGTCAAAATAATGATCAAAAACGTCATACTAACCATAGTCAAAATTATGATCAAAAACGTCATACTAACCATAGTCAAAATTATGATCAAAAATGTCATACTAACCATAGTCAAAATAATGATCAAAAACGTCATACTAACCATAGTCAAAATAATGATCAAAAACGTCATACTAATGATAGTAAAAATTATGATCAAAAACGTCATACTAATGATAGTAAAAATTATGATCAAAAACGTCATACTAACCATAGTCAAAATTATGATCAAAAACGTCATACTAACCATAGTCAAAATAATGATCAAAAACGCCATACTAACCATAGTCAAAATTATGATCAAAAACGTCATACTAACCATAGTCAAAATTATGATCAAAAACGTCATACTAACAATAGTCAAAATTATGTTCAAAAACGTCATACTAACCATAGTCAAAATTATGATCAAAAACGTCACACTAACCATAGTCAAAATTATGATCAAAAACGTCACACTAACCATAGTCAAAATTATGATCAAAAACGTCATACTAACAATAGTCAAAATTATGTTCAAAAACGTCATACTAACCATAGTCAAAATTATGATCAAAAACGTCATACTAACCATAGTCAAAATTATGTTCAAAAACGTCATACTAACCATAGTCAAAATTATGATCAAAAACGTCATACTAACCATAGTCAAAATTATGATCAAAAACGTTATACTAACCATAGTCAAAATTATGATAAAAAACGTCATACTAACCATAGTCAAAATTATGATCAAAAACGTCATACTAAACATAGTCAAAATTATGATCAAAAACGTCATACTAACCATAGTCAAAATTATGATCAAAAACGTCATACTAACCATAGTCAAAATTATGATCAAAAACGTCATACTAACCATAGTCAAAATTATGATCAAAAACGTCATACTAACCATAGTCAAAATTATGATCAAAAACGTCATACTAACCATAGTCAAAATTATGATCAAAAACGTCATACTAACCATAGTCAAAATTATGATCAAAAACGTCATACTAACCATAGTCAAAATTATGATCAAAAACGTCATACTAACCATAGTCAAAATTATGATCAAAAACGCCATACTAACCATAGTCAAAATTATGATCAAAAACGTCATACTAACCATAGTCAAAATTATGATCAAAAACGTCATACTAACCATAGTCAAAATTATGATCAAAAACTTCATACTAACCATAGTCAAAATTATGATCAAAAACGTCATACTAACCATAGTCAAAATAATGATCAAAAACGTCATACTGACCATAGTCAAAATTATGATCAAAAACGTCATACTAACCATAGTCAAAATATTGATCAAAAACGTCATACTAACCATAGTCAAAATAATGATCAAAAACGTTATACTAACCATAGTCAAAATTATGATCAAAAACGTCATACTAATGATAGTAAAAATTATGATCAAAAACGTCATACTAATGATAGTCAAAATTATGATCAAAAACGTCATACTAACCATAGTCAAAATTATGATCAAAAACGTCATACTAACCATAGTCAAAATTATGATCAAAAACGTCATGCTAACCATAGTCAAAATTATGATCAAAAACTTCATACTAACCATAGTCAAAATTATGATCAAAAACGTCATACTGACCATAGTCAAAATTATGATCAAAAACGTCATACTAACCATAGTCAAAATAATGATCAAAAACGTCATACTAACCATAGTCAAAATAATGATCAAAAACGTCATACTAACCATAGTCAAAATAATGATCAAAAACGTTATACTAACCATAGTCAAAATAATGATCAAAAACGTCATACTAACCATAGTCAAAATAATGATCAAAAACGTCATACTAACCATAGTCAAAATAATGATCAAAAACGTTATACTAACCATAGTCAAAATTATGATCAAAAACGTCATACTAACCATAGTCAAAATAATGATCAAAAACGTCATACTAACCATAGTCAAAATAATGATCAAAAACGTCATACTAACCATAGTCAAAATTATGATCAAAAACGTCATACTAACCATAGTCAAAATTATGATCAAAAACGTTATACTAACCATAGTCAAAATTATGATCAAAAACGTCATACTAACCATAGTCAAAATAATGATCAAAAACGTCATACTAACCATAGTCAAAATTATGATCAAAAACGTCATACTAACCATAGTCAAAATTATGATCAAAAACGTCATACTAACCATAGTCAAAATTATGATCAAAAACGTCATACTAACCATAGTCAAAATTATGATCAAAAACGTTATACTAACCATAGTCAAAATTATGATCAAAAACGTCATACTAACCATAGTCAAAATTATGATAAAAAACGTCATACTAACCATAGTCAAAATTATGATCAAAAACGTTATACTAACCATAGTCAAAATTATGATCAAAAACGTTATACTAACCATAGTCAAAATTATGATCAAAAACGTTATACTAACCATAGTCAAAATTATGATCAAAAACGTCATACTAACCATAGTCAAAATTATGATCAAAAACGTTATACTAACCATAGTCAAAATTATGATCAAAAACGTCATACTAACCATAGTCAAAATTATGATCAAAAACGTCATACTAACCATAGTCAAAATTATGATCAAAAACGTTATACTAACCATAGTCAAAATTATGATCAAAAACATCATACTAACCATTGTCAAAATAATGATCAAAAACGTCATACTAACCATAGTCAAAATAATGATCAAAAACGTCATACTAACCATAGTCAAAATAATGATCAAAAACGTTATACTAACCATAGTCAAAATTATGATCAAAAACGTCATACTAACCATAGTCAAAATTATGATCAAAAACGTCATACTAACCATAGTCAAAATAATGATCAAAAACGTCATACTAACCATAGTCAAAATAATGATCAAAAACGTTATACTAACCATAGTCAAAATAATGATCAAAAACGTCATACTAACCATAGTCAAAATAATGATCAAAAACGTCATACTAACCATAGTCAAAATTATGATCAAAAACGTCATACTAACCATAGTCAAAATTATGATCAAAAACGTCATACTAACCATAGTCAAAATTATGATCAAAAACGTCATACTAATGATAGTAAAAATTATGATCAAAAATGTCATACTAACGATAGTCAAAATTATGATCAAAAACGTCATACTAACCATAGTCAAAATTATGATCAAAAACGTCATACTAACCATAGTCAAAATTATGATCAAAAACTTCATACTAACCATAGTCAAAATTATGATCAAAAACGTCATACTAACCATAGTCAAAATTATGATCAAAAACGTCATACTAACCATAGTCAAAATTATGATCAAAAACGTCATACTAACCATAGTCAAAATTATGATCAAAAACGTCATGCTAACAATAGTCAAAATTATGATCAAAAACGTCATACTAACCATAGTCAAAATTATGATCAAAAACGTCATACTAACCATAGTCAAAATAATGATCAAAAACGTCATACTAACCATAGTCAAAATAATGATCAAAAACGTCATACTAACCATAGTCAAAATAATGATCAAAAACGCCATACTAACCATAGTCAAAATTATGATCAAAAACGTCATACTAACCATAGTCAAAATTATGATCAAAAACGTCATACTAACCATAGTCAAAATTATGTTCAAAAACGTCATACTAACCATAGTCAAAATTATGATCAAAAACGTCATACTAACCATAGTCAAAATTATGATAAAAAACGTCATACTAACCATAGTCAAAATTATGATCAAAAACGTCATACTAACCATAGTCAAAATTATGATCAAAAACGTCATACTAACCATAGTCAAAATTATGATCAAAAACGTCATACTAACCATAGCCAAAATAATGATCAAAAACGTCATACTAACCATAGTCAAAATTATGATCAAAAACGTCATACTAACCATAGTCAAAATTATGATCAAAAACGTCACACTATCCATAGTCAAAATAATGATCAAAAACGCCATACTATCCATAGTCAAAATAATGATCAAAAACGCCATACTATCCATAGTCAAAATTATGATCAAAAACGTCATACTAACCATAGTCAAAATTATGATCAAAAACGTCATACTAACCATAGTCAAAATAATGATCAAAAACGTCACACTATCCATAGTCAAAATAATGATCAAAAACGTCATACTATCCATAGTCAAAATAATGATCAAAAACGCCATACTATCCATAGTCAAAATTATGATAAAAAACGTCATACTAACCATAGTCAAAATTATGATCAAAAACGTCATACTAACCATAGTCAAAATAATGATCAAAAACGTCATACTAACCATAGTCAAAATTATGATCAAAAACGTCATACTAACCATAGTCAAAATTATGATCAAAAATGTCATACTAACCATAGTCAAAATAATGATCAAAAACGTCATACTAACCATAGTCAAAATAATGATCAAAAACGTCATACTAATGATAGTAAAAATTATGATCAAAAACGTCATACTAATGATAGTAAAAATTATGATCAAAAACGTCATACTAACCATAGTCAAAATTATGATCAAAAACGTCATACTAACCATAGTCAAAATAATGATCAAAAACGCCATACTAACCATAGTCAAAATTATGATCAAAAACGTCATACTAACCATAGTCAAAATTATGATCAAAAACGTCATACTAACAATAGTCAAAATTATGTTCAAAAACGTCATACTAACCATAGTCAAAATTATGATCAAAAACGTCACACTAACCATAGTCAAAATTATGATCAAAAACGTCACACTAACCATAGTCAAAATTATGATCAAAAACGTCATACTAACAATAGTCAAAATTATGTTCAAAAACGTCATACTAACCATAGTCAAAATTATGATCAAAAACGTCATACTAACCATAGTCAAAATTATGTTCAAAAACGTCATACTAACCATAGTCAAAATTATGATCAAAAACGTCATACTAACCATAGTCAAAATTATGATCAAAAACGTTATACTAACCATAGTCAAAATTATGATAAAAAACGTCATACTAACCATAGTCAAAATTATGATCAAAAACGTCATACTAACCATAGTCAAAATTATGATCAAAAACGTCATACTAACCATAGTCAAAATTATGATCAAAAACGTTATACTAACCATAGTCAAAATTATGATCAAAAACGTCATACTAACCACTGTCGAAATTATGATCAAAAACGTCATACTAACCATAGTCAAAATTATGATCAAAAAAGCCATACTATCCATAGTCAAAATAATGATCAAAAACGTCATACTAACCATAGTCAAAATTATGATCAAAACTGTCATACTAACCATAGTCAAAATTATGATCAAAAACGTCATACTAACCATAGTCAAAATTATGATCAAAAACGTCATACTAACCATAGTCAAAATTATGATCAAAAACGTCATACTAACCATAGTCAAAATTATGATCAAAAACGTCATACTAACCATAGTCAAAATAATGATCAAAAACGTCATACTAACCATAGTCAAAATTATGATCAAAAACGTCACACTATCCATAGTCAAAATAATGATCAAAAACGTCATACTATCCATAGTCAAAATTATGATCAAAAACGTCATACTAACCATAGTCAAAATTATGATCAAAAACGTCATACTAACCATAGTCAAAATTATGATCAAAAACGTCATACTAACCATAGTCAAAATTATGATCAAAAACGTCATACTAACCATAGTCAAAATTATGATCAAAAACGTCATACTAACCATAGTCAAAATTATGATAAAAAACGTCATACTAACCATAGTCAAAATTATGATCAAAAACGTCATACTAACCATAGTCAAAATTATGATCAAAAACGTCATACTAACCATAGTCAAAATTATGATAAAAAACGTCATACTAACCATAGTCAAAATTATGATCAAAAACGTCATACTAACCATAGTCAAAATTATGATAAAAAACGTCATACTAACCATAGTCAAAATTATGATCAAAAACGTCATACTAACCATAGTCAAAATTATGATAAAAAACGTCATACTAACCATAGTCAAAATTATGATCAAAAACGTCATACTAACCATAGTCAAAATTATGATCAAAAACGTCATACTAACCATAGTCAAAATTATGATCAAAAACGCCATACTAACCATAGTCAAAATTATGATCAAAAACGTCATACTAACCATAGTCAAAATTATGATAAAAAACGTCATACTAACCATAGTCAAAATTATGATCAAAAACGTCATACTAACCATAGTCAAAATTATGATCAAAAACGTCATACTGACCATAGTCAAAATTATGATAAAAAACGTCATACTAACCATAGTCAAAATTATGATCAAAAACGTCATACTAACCATAGTCAAAATTATGATCAAAAACGTCATACTAACCATAGTCAAAATTATGATCAAAACTGTCATACTAACCATAGTCAAAATAATGATCAAAAACGTCATACTAACCATAGTCAAAATTATGATCAAAAACGTCATACTAACCATAGTCAAAATTATGATCAAAAACGTCATACTGACCATAGTCAAAATAATGATCAAAAACGTCATACTAACCATAGTCAAAATTATGATCAAAAACGTTATACTAACCATAGTCAAAATAATGATCAAAACTGTCATACTAACCATAGTCAAAATAATGATCAAAACTGTCATACTAACCATAGTCAAAATAATGATCAAAAACGCCATACTATCCATAGTCAAAATTATGATCAAAAACTTCATACTAACCATAGTCAAAATTATGATCAAAAACGTCACACTATCCATAGTCAAAATAATGATCAAAAACGTCATACTATCCATAGTCAAAATTATGATCAAAAACGTCATACTAACCATAGTCAAAATTATGATCAAAAACGTTATACTAACCATAGTCAAAATTATGATCAAAAACGTCATACTAACCATAGTCAAAATTATGATCAAAAACGTCATACTAACCATAGTCAAAATTATGATCAAAAACGTCATACTAACCATAGTCAAAATTATGATCAAAAACGTCATACTAACCATAGTCAAAATTATGTTCAAAAACGTCATACTAACCATAGTCAAAATTATGATCAAAAACGTTATACTAACCATAGTCAAAATTATGATAAAAAACGTCATACTAACCATAGTCAAAATTATGATCAAAAACGTCATACTAACCATAGTCAAAATTATGATCAAAAACGTCATACTAACCATAGTCAAAATTATGATCAAAAACGTCATACTAACCATAGTCAAAATTATGATCAAAAACGTTATACTAACCATAGTCAAAATTATGATCAAAAACGTCATACTAACCACTGTCGAAATTATGATCAAAAACGTCATACTAACCATAGTCAAAATTATGATCAAAAAAGCCATACTATCCATAGTCAAAATAATGATCAAAAACGTCATACTAACCATAGTCAAAATTATGATCAAAACTGTCATACTAACCATAGTCAAAATTATGATCAAAAACGTCATACTAACCATAGTCAAAATTATGATCAAAAACGTCATACTAACCATAGTCAAAATTATGATCAAAAACGTCATACTAACCATAGTCAAAATTATGATCAAAAACGTCATACTAACCATAGTCAAAATAATGATCAAAAACGTCATACTAACCATAGTCAAAATTATGATCAAAAACGTCACACTATCCATAGTCAAAATAATGATCAAAAACGTCATACTATCCATAGTCAAAATTATGATCAAAAACGTCATACTAACCATAGTCAAAATTATGATCAAAAACGTCATACTAACCATAGTCAAAATTATGATCAAAAACGTCATACTAACCATAGTCAAAATTATGATCAAAAACGTCATACTAACCATAGTCAAAATTATGATCAAAAACGTCATACTAACCATAGTCAAAATTATGATCAAAAACGTCATACTAACCATAGTCAAAATTATGATAAAAAACGTCATACTAACCATAGTCAAAATTATGATCAAAAACGTCATACTAACCATAGTCAAAATTATGATCAAAAACGTCATACTAACCATAGTCAAAATTATGATAAAAAACGTCATACTAACCATAGTCAAAATTATGATCAAAAACGTCATACTAACCATAGTCAAAATTATGATAAAAAACGTCATACTAACCATAGTCAAAATTATGATAAAAAACGTCATACTAACCATAGTCAAAATTATGATCAAAAACGTCATACTAACCATAGTCAAAATTATGATCAAAAACGTCATACTAACCATAGTCAAAATTATGATCAAAAACGTCATACTAACCATAGTCAAAATTATGATCAAAAACGTCATACTAACCATAGTCAAAATTATGATCAAAAACGCCATACTAACCATAGTCAAAATTATGATCAAAAACGTCATACTAACCATAGTCAAAATTATGATAAAAAACGTCATACTAACCATAGTCAAAATTATGATCAAAAACGTCATACTAACCATAGTCAAAATTATGATCAAAAACGTCATACTGACCATAGTCAAAATTATGATAAAAAACGTCATACTAACCATAGTCAAAATTATGATCAAAAACGTCATACTAACCATAGTCAAAATTATGATCAAAAACGTCATACTAACCATAGTCAAAATTATGATCAAAACTGTCATACTAACCATAGTCAAAATAATGATCAAAAACGTCATACTAACCATAGTCAAAATTATGATCAAAAACGTCATACTAACCATAGTCAAAATTATGATCAAAAACGTCATACTGACCATAGTCAAAATAATGATCAAAAACGTCATACTAACCATAGTCAAAATTATGATCAAAAACGTTATACTAACCATAGTCAAAATAATGATCAAAACTGTCATACTAACCATAGTCAAAATAATGATCAAAACTGTCATACTAACCATAGTCAAAATAATGATCAAAAACGCCATACTATCCATAGTCAAAATTATGATCAAAAACGTCATACTAACCATAGTCAAAATTATGATCAAAAACGTCACACTATCCATAGTCAAAATAATGATCAAAAACGTCATACTATCCATAGTCAAAATTATGATCAAAAACGTCATACTAACCATAGTCAAAATTATGATCAAAAACGTTATACTAACCATAGTCAAAATTATGATCAAAAACGTCATACTAACCATAGTCAAAATTATGATCAAAAACGTCATACTAACCATAGTCAAAATTATGATCAAAAACGTCATACTAACCATAGTCAAAATTATGATCAAAAACGTCATACTAACCATAGTCAAAATTATGTTCAAAAACGTCATACTAACCATAGTCAAAATTATGATCAAAAACGTTATACTAACCATAGTCAAAATTATGATAAAAAACGTCATACTAACCATAGTCAAAATTATGATCAAAAACGTCATACTAACCATAGTCAAAATTATGATCAAAAACGTCATACTAACCATAGTCAAAATTATGATCAAAAACGTCATACTAACCATAGTCAAAATTATGATCAAAAACGTCATACTAACCATAGTCAAAATTATGATCAAAAACGTCATACTAACCATAGTCAAAATTATGATAAAAAACGTCATACTAACCATAGTCAAAATTATGATAAAAAACGTCATACTAACCATAGTCAAAATTATGATCAAAAACGTCATACTGACCATAGTCAAAATTATGATCAAAAACGTCATACTAACCATAGTCAAAATTATGATCAAAAACGTCATACTAACCATAGTCAAAATTATGATCAAAAACGTCATACTAACCATAGTCAAAATTATGATCAAAAACGTCATACTAACCATAGTCAAAATTATGATCAAAAACGTCATACTAACCATAGTCAAAATTATGATCAAAAACGTCATACTAACCATAGTCAAAATTATGATCAAAAAAGCCATACTAACCATAGTCAAAATTATGATCAAAAACGTCATACTAACCATAGTCAAAATTATGATCAAAAACGTCATACTGACCATAGTCAAAATTATGATAAAAAACGTCATACTAACCATAGTCAAAATTATGATCAAAAACGTCATACTAACCATAGTCAAAATTATGATCAAAAACGTCATACTAACCATAGTCAAAATTATGATCAAAACTGTCATACTAACCATAGTCAAAATAATGATCAAAAACGTCATACTAACCATAGTCAAAATTATGATCAAAAACGTCATACTAACCATAGTCAAAATTATGATCAAAAACGTCATACTGACCATAGTCAAAATAATGATCAAAAACGTCATACTAACCATAGTCAAAATTATGATCAAAGACGTCATACTAACCATAGTCAAAATAATGATCAAAAACGTCATACTAACCATAGTCAAAATTATGATCAAAAACGTTATACTAACCATAGTCAAAATAATGATCAAAACTGTCATACTAACCATAGTCAAAATAATGATCAAAACTGTCATACTAACCATAGTCAAAATAATGATCAAAAACGCCATACTATCCATAGTCAAAATTATGATCAAAAACGTCATACTAACCATAGTCAAAATTATGATCAAAAACGTCACACTATCCATAGTCAAAATAATGATCAAAAACGTCATACTATCCATAGTCAAAATTATGATCAAAAACGTCATACTAACCATAGTCAAAATTATGATCAAAAACGTTATACTAACCATAGTCAAAATTATGATCAAAAACGTCATACTAACCATAGTCAAAATTATGATCAAAAACGTCATACTAACCATAGTCAAAATTATGATCAAAAACGTCATACTAACCATAGTCAAAATTATGATCAAAAACGTCATACTAACCATAGTCAAAATTATGTTCAAAAACGTCATACTAACCATAGTCAAAATTATGATCAAAAACGTTATACTAACCATAGTCAAAATTATGATAAAAAACGTCATACTAACCATAGTCAAAATATGATCAAAAACGTCATACTAACCATAGTCAAAATTATGATCAAAAACGTCATACTAACCATAGTCAAAATTATGATCAAAAACGTCATACTAACCATAGTCAAAATTATGATCAAAAACGTCATACTAACCATAGTCAAAATTATGATCAAAAACGTCATACTAACCATAGTCAAAATTATGATAAAAAACGTCATACTAACCATAGTCAAAATTATGATAAAAAACGTCATACTAACCATAGTCAAAATTATGATCAAAAACGTCATACTGACCATAGTCAAAATTATGATCAAAAACGTCATACTAACCATAGTCAAAATTATGATCAAAAACGTCATACTAACCATAGTCAAAATTATGATCAAAACTGTCATACTAACCATAGTCAAAATAATGATCAAAAACGTCATACTAACCATAGTCAAAATTATGATCAAAAACGTCATACTAACCATAGTCAAAATTATGATCAAAAACGTCATACTGACCATAGTCAAAATAATGATCAAAAACGTCATACTAACCATAGTCAAAATTATGATCAAAAACGTTATACTAACCATAGTCAAAATAATGATCAAAACTGTCATACTAACCATAGTCAAAATTATGATCAAAAACGTCACACTATCCATAGTCAAAATAATGATCAAAAACGTTATACTAACCATAGTCAAAATAATGATCAAAACTGTCATACTAACCATAGTCAAAATAATGATCAAAACTGTCATACTAACCATAGTCAAAATAATGATCAAAAACGCCATACTATCCATAGTCAAAATTATGATCAAAAACGTCATACTAACCATAGTCAAAATTATGATCAAAAACGTTATACTAACCATAGTCAAAATTATGATCAAAAACGTCATACTAACCATAGTCAAAATTATGATCAAAAACGTCATACTAACCATAGTCAAAATTATGATCAAAAACGTCATACTAACCATAGTCAAAATTATGATCAAAAACGTCATACTAACCATAGTCAAAATTATGTTCAAAAACGTCATACTAACCATAGTCAAAATTATGATCAAAAACGTTATACTAACCATAGTCAAAATTATGATAAAAAACGTCATACTAACCATAGTCAAAATTATGATCAAAAACGTCATACTAACCATAGTCAAAATTATGATCAAAAACGTCATACTAACCATAGTCAAAATTATGATCAAAAACGTCATACTAACCATAGTCAAAATTATGATCAAAAACGTCATACTAACCATAGTCAAAATTATGATCAAAAACGTCATACTAACCATAGTCAAAATTATGATAAAAAACGTCATACTAACCATAGTCAAAATTATGATAAAAAACGTCATACTAACCATAGTCAAAATTATGATCAAAAACGTCATACTGACCATAGTCAAAATTATGATCAAAAACGTCATACTAACCATAGTCAAAATTATGATCAAAAACGTCATACTAACCATAGTCAAAATTATGATCAAAAACGTCATACTAACCATAGTCAAAATTATGATCAAAAACGTCATACTAACCATAGTCAAAATTATGATCAAAAACGTCATACTAACCATAGTCAAAATTATGATCAAAAACGTCATACTAACCATAGTCAAAATTATGATCAAAAAAGCCATACTAACCATAGTCAAAATTATGATCAAAAACGTCATACTAACCATAGTCAAAATTATGATCAAAAACGTCATACTGACCATAGTCAAAATTATGATAAAAAACGTCATACTAACCATAGTCAAAATTATGATCAAAAACGTCATACTAACCATAGTCAAAATTATGATCAAAAACGTCATACTAACCATAGTCAAAATTATGATCAAAACTGTCATACTAACCATAGTCAAAATAATGATCAAAAACGTCATACTAACCATAGTCAAAATTATGATCAAAAACGTCATACTAACCATAGTCAAAATTATGATCAAAAACGTCATACTGACCATAGTCAAAATAATGATCAAAAACGTCATACTAACCATAGTCAAAATTATGATCAAAAACGTTATACTAACCATAGTCAAAATAATGATCAAAACTGTCATACTAACCATAGTCAAAATAATGATCAAAACTGTCATACTAACCATAGTCAAAATAATGATCAAAAACGCCATACTATCCATAGTCAAAATTATGATCAAAAACGTCATACTAACCATAGTCAAAATTATGATCAAAAACGTCACACTATCCATAGTCAAAATAATGATCAAAAACGTCATACTATCCATAGTCAAAATTATGATCAAAAACGTCATACT
This sequence comes from Pseudorasbora parva, assembly GCF_024679245.1. NCBI lineage: Eukaryota > Metazoa > Chordata > Actinopteri > Cypriniformes > Gobionidae > Pseudorasbora > Pseudorasbora parva. Next base: position 2,831,846 of record NC_090194.1, on the reverse strand, counting down.
AACCATAGTCAAAATTATGATCAAAAACGTTATACTAACCATAGTCAAAATTATGATCAAAAACGTCATACTAACCATAGTCAAAATTATGATCAAAAACGTCATACTAACCATAGTCAAAATTATGATCAAAAACGTCATACTAACCATAGTCAAAATTATGTTCAAAAACGTCATACTAACCATAGTCAAAATTATGTTCAAAAACGTCATACTAACCATAGTCAAAATTATGATCAAAAACGTTATACTAACCATAGTCAAAATTATGATAAAAAACGTCATACTAACCATAGTCAAAATATGATCAAAAACGTCATACTAACCATAGTCAAAATTATGATCAAAAACGTCATACTAACCATAGTCAAAATTATGATCAAAAACGTCATACTAACCATAGTCAAAATTATGATCAAAAACGTCATACTAACCATAGTCAAAATTATGATCAAAAACGTCATACTAACCATAGTCAAAATTATGATAAAAAACGTCATACTAACCATAGTCAAAATTATGATAAAAAACGTCATACTAACCATAGTCAAAATTATGATCAAAAACGTCATACTGACCATAGTCAAAATTATGATCAAAAACGTCATACTAACCATAGTCAAAATTATGATCAAAAACGTCATACTAACCATAGTCAAAATTATGATCAAAAACGTCATACTAACCATAGTCAAAATTATGATCAAAAACGTCATACTAACCATAGTCAAAATTATGATCAAAAAAGCCATACTATCCAGTCAAAATTATGATCAAAAACGTCATACTAACCATAGTCAAAATTATGATCAAAAACGTCATACTATCCATAGTCAAAATAATGATCAAAAACGTCATACTATCCATAGTCAAAATTATGATCAAAAAAGCCATACTATCCATAGTCAAAATAATGATCAAAAACGTCATACTATCCATAGTCAAAATTATGATCAAAAACGTCATACTAACCATAGTCAAAATTATGATCAAAAACGTCAAACTAACCATAGTCAAAATTATGATCAAAAACGTCATACTAACCATAGTCAAAATAATGATCAAAAACGTCATACTAACCATAGTCAAAATTATGATCAAAAACGTCATGCTAACAATAGTCAAAATTATGATCAAAAACGTCATACTAACCATAGTCAAAATTATGATCAAAAGCGTCATACTAACAATAGTCAAAATTATGATCAAAAACGTCATACTAACCATAGTCAAAATTATGATCAAAAACGTCATACTAAAGATAGTCAAAATTATGATCAAAAACGTCATACTAACCATAGTCAAAATTATGATCAAAAACGTCATACTAACCATAGTCAAAATTATGATCAAAAACGTCATACTAACCATAGTCAAAATTATGATCAAAAACGTCATACTAACCATAGTCAAAATTATGATCAAAAACGTCATACTAACCATAGTCAAAATAATGATCAAAAACGTCATACTAACCATAGTCAAAATTATGATCAAAAACGTCATACTAACCATAGTCAAAATTATGATCAAAAACGTCATACTAACCATAGTCAAAATTATGATCAAAAACGTCATACTAACCATAGTCAAAATTATGATCAAAAACGTCATACTAACCATAGTCAAAATTATGATCAAAAACGTCATACTAACCATAGTCAAAATTATGATCAAAAACGTCATACTAACCATAGTCAAAATAATGATCAAAAACGTCATACTAACCATAGTCAAAATTATGATCAAAAACGTCATACTAACCATAGTCAAAATTATGATCAAAAACGTCATACTAACCATAGTCAAAATTATGATCAAAAACGTCATACTAACCATAGTCAAAATTATGATCAAAAACGTCATACTAACCATAGTCAAAATTATGATCAAAAACGTCATACTAACCATAGTCAAAATTATGATCAAAAACGTCATACTATCCATAGTCAAAATTATGATCAAAAAAGCCATACTATCCATAGTCAAAATAATGATCAAAAACGTCATACTATCCATAGTCAAAATTATGATCAAAAAAGCCATACTATCCATAGTCAAAATTATGATCAAAAACGACATACTAACCATAGTAAAAATTATGATCAAGAACGTCATACTAACCATAGTCAAAATTATGATAAAAAACGTCATACTAACCATAGTCAAAATTATGATAAAAAACGTCATACTAACCATAGTCAAAATTATGATCAAGAACGTCATACTAACCATAGTCAAAATTATGATAAAAAACGTCATACTAACCATAGTCAAAATTATGATAAAAAACGTCATACTAACCATAGTCAAAATTATGATCAAAAACGTCATACTAACCATAGTCAAAATTATGATCAAAAACGTCATACTAACCAGTCAAAATAATGATCAAAAACGTCATACTAACCATAGTCAAAATTATGATCAAAAACGTCATACTAACCATAGTCAAAATTATGATCAAAAACGTCATACTAACCATAGTCAAAATTATGATCAAAAACGTCATACTAACCATAGTCAAAATTATGATCAAAAACGTCATACTAACCATAGTCAAAATTATGATCAAAAACGTCATACTAACCATAGTCAAAATTATGATCAAAAACGTCATACTAACCATAGTCAAAATAATGATCAAAAACGTCATACTAACCATAGTCAAAATTATGATCAAAAACGTCATACTAACCATAGTCAAAATTATGATCAAAAACGTCATACTAACCATAGTCAAAATTATGATCAAAAACGTCATACTAACCATAGTCAAAATTATGATCAAAAACGTCATACTAACCATAGTCAAAATTATGATCAAAAACGTCATACTAACCATAGTCAAAATTATGATCAAAAACGTCATACTATCCATAGTCAAAATTATGATCAAAAAAGCCATACTATCCATAGTCAAAATAATGATCAAAAACGTCATACTATCCATAGTCAAAATTATGATCAAAAAAGCCATACTATCCATAGTCAAAATTATGATCAAAAACGTCATACTAACCATAGTAAAAATTATGATCAAGAACGTCATACTAACCATAGTCAAAATTATGATAAAAAACGTCATACTAACCATAGTCAAAATTATGATAAAAAACGTCATACTAACCATAGTCAAAATTATGATAAAAAACGTCATACTAACCATAGTCAAAATTATGATCAAAAACGTCATACTAACCATAGTCAAAATTATGATCAAAAACATCACACTAACCATAGTCAAAATTATGATAAAAAACGTCATACTAACCATAGTCAAAATTATGATCAAAAACGTCATACTAACCATAGTCAAAATTATGATCAAAAAAGCCATACTATCCATAGTCAAAATTATGATCAAAAACGTCATACTAACCATAGTCAAAATTATGATCAAAAACGTCATACTAACCATAGTCAAAATTATGATCAAAAACATCACACTAACCATAGTCAAAATTATGATAAAAAACGTCATACTAAACATAGTCAAAATTATGATCAAAAACGTCATACTAACCATAGTCAAAATTATGATCAAAAACATCACACTAACCATAGTCAAAATTATGATAAAAAACGTCATACTAACCATAGTCAAAATTATGATAAAAAACGTCATACTAACCATAGTCAAAATTATGATAAAAAACGTCATACTAATGATAGTCAAAATTATGATCAAGAACGTCATACTAACCATAGTCAAAATTATGATCAAAAACGTCATACTAACCATAGTCAAAATTATGATCAAAAACGTCATACTAACCATAGTCAAAATTATGATCAAAAACGTCATACTAACCATAGTCAAAATTATGATCAAAAACGTCATACTAACCATAGTCAAAATTATGATCAAAAACGTTATACTAACCATAGTCAAAATTATGATCAAAAACGTCATACTAACCATAGTCAAAATTATGATCAAAAACGTCATACTAACCATAGTCAAAATAATGATCAAAAACGTCATACTAACCATAGTCAAAATAATGATCAAAAACGTCATACTAACCATAGTCAAAATAATGATCAAAAACGTTATACTAACCATAGTCAAAATAATGATCAAAAACGTCATACTAACCATAGTCAAAATAATGATCAAAAACGTCATACTAACCATAGTCAAAATAATGATCAAAAACGTTATACTAACCATAGTCAAAATTATGATCAAAAACGTCATACTAACCATAGTCAAAATAATGATCAAAAACGTCATACTAACCATAGTCAAAATAATGATCAAAAACGTCATACTAACCATAGTCAAAATTATGATCAAAAACGTCATACTAACCATAGTCAAAATTATGATCAAAAACGTTATACTAACCATAGTCAAAATTATGATCAAAAACGTCATACTAACCATAGTCAAAATTATGATCAAAAACGCCATACTAACCATAGTCAAAATTATGATCAAAAACGTCATACTAACCATAGTCAAAATTATGATCAAAAACGTCATACTAACCATAGTCAAAATTATGATCAAAAACGTCATACTAACCATAGTCAAAATTATGATCAAAAACGTCATACTAACCATAGTCAAAATTATGATCAAAAACGTTATACTAACCATAGTCAAAATTATGATCAAAAACGTCATACTAACCATAGTCAAAATTATGATAAAAAACGTCATACTAACCATAGTCAAAATTATGATCAAAAACGTTATACTAACCATAGTCAAAATTATGATCAAAAACGTTATACTAACCATAGTCAAAATTATGATCAAAAACGTTATACTAACCATAGTCAAAATTATGATCAAAAACGTCATACTAACCATAGTCAAAATTATGATCAAAAACGTTATACTAACCATAGTCAAAATTATGATCAAAAACGTCATACTAACCATAGTCAAAATTATGATCAAAAACGTCATACTAACCATAGTCAAAATTATGATCAAAAACGTTATACTAACCATAGTCAAAATTATGATCAAAAACATCATACTAACCATTGTCAAAATAATGATCAAAAACGTCATACTAACCATAGTCAAAATAATGATCAAAAACGTCATACTAACCATAGTCAAAATAATGATCAAAAACGTCATACTAACCATAGTCAAAATAATGATCAAAAACGTTATACTAACCATAGTCAAAATTATGATCAAAAACGTCATACTAACCATAGTCAAAATTATGATCAAAAACGTCATACTAACCATAGTCAAAATAATGATCAAAAACGTCATACTAACCATAGTCAAAATAATGATCAAAAACGTTATACTAACCATAGTCAAAATAATGATCAAAAACGTCATACTAACCATAGTCAAAATAATGATCAAAAACGTCATACTAACCATAGTCAAAATAATGATCAAAAACGTTATACTAACCATAGTCAAAATTATGATCAAAAACGTCATACTAACCATAGTCAAAATTATGATCAAAAACGTCATACTAACCATAGTCAAAATAATGATCAAAAACATCATACTAACCATAGTCAAAATAATGATCAAAAACGTTATACTAACCATAGTCAAAATAATGATCAAAAACGTCATACTAACCATAGTCAAAATAATGATCAAAAACGTCATACTAACCATAGTCAAAATTATGATCAAAAACGTCACACTAACCATAGTCAAAATTATGATCAAAAACGTCATACTAACCATAGTCAAAATTATGATCAAAAACGTCATACTAATGATAGTAAAAATTATGATCAAAAATGTCATACTAACGATAGTCAAAATTATGATCAAAAACGTCATACTAACCATAGTCAAAATTATGATCAAAAACGTCATACTAACCATAGTCAAAATTATGATCAAAAACTTCATACTAACCATAGTCAAAATTATGATCAAAAACGTCATACTAACCATAGTCAAAATTATGATCAAAAACGTCATACTAACCATAGTCAAAATTATGATCAAAAACGTCATACTAACCATAGTCAAAATTATGATCAAAAACGTCATGCTAACAATAGTCAAAATTATGATCAAAAACGTCATACTAACCATAGTCAAAATTATGATCAAAAACGTCATACTAACCATAGTCAAAATAATGATCAAAAACGTCATACTAACCATAGTCAAAATAATGATCAAAAACGTCATACTAACCATAGTCAAAATAATGATCAAAAACGCCATACTAACCATAGTCAAAATTATGATCAAAAACGTCATACTAACCATAGTCAAAATTATGATCAAAAACGTCATACTAACCATAGTCAAAATTATGTTCAAAAACGTCATACTAACCATAGTCAAAATTATGATCAAAAACGTCATACTAACCATAGTCAAAATTATGATAAAAAACGTCATACTAACCATAGTCAAAATTATGATCAAAAACGTCATACTAACCATAGTCAAAATTATGATCAAAAACGTCATACTAACCATAGTCAAAATTATGATCAAAAACGTCATACTAACCATAGCCAAAATAATGATCAAAAACGTCATACTAACCATAGTCAAAATTATGATCAAAAACGTCATACTAACCATAGTCAAAATTATGATCAAAAACGTCACACTATCCATAGTCAAAATAATGATCAAAAACGCCATACTATCCATGGTCAAAATTATGATAAAAAACGTCATACTAACCATAGTCAAAATTATGATCAAAAACGTCATACTAACCATAGTCAAAATAATGATCAAAAACGTCACACTATCCATAGTCAAAATAATGATCAAAAACGTCATACTAACCATAGTCAAAATTATGATCAAAAACGCCATACTAACCATAGTCAAAATTATGATAAAAAACGTCATACTAACCATAGTCAAAATTATGATCAAAAACGTCATACTAACCATAGTCAAAACTATGATCAAAAACGTCATACTAACCATAGTCAAAATAATGATCAAAAACGTCATACTAACCATAGTCAAAATTATGATCAAAAACGCCATACTAACCATAGTCAAAATAATGATCAAAAACGTCATACTAACCATAGTCAAAATTATGATCAAAAACGTCACACTATCCATAGTCAAAATTATGATAAAAAACGTCATACTAACCATAGTCAAAATAATGATCAAAAACGTCACACTATCCATAGTCAAAATAATGATCAAAAACGCCATACTATCCATAGTCAAAATTATGATCAAAAACGTCATACTAACCATAGTCAAAATTATGATCAAAAACGTCATACTAACCATAGTCAAAATAATGATCAAAAACGTCATACTAACCATAGTCAAAATTATGATCAAAAACGCCATACTATCCATAGTCAAAATTATGATCAAAAACGTCATACTATCCATAGTCAAAATAATGATCAAAAACGCCATACTATCCATAGTCAAAATTATGATAAAAAACGTCATACTAACCATAGTCAAAATTATGATCAAAAACGTCATACTAACCATAGTCAAAATAATGATCAAAAACGTCATACTAACCATAGTCAAAATTATGATCAAAAACGTCATACTAACCATAGTCAAAATTATGATCAAAAATGTCATACTAACCATAGTCAAAATAATGATCAAAAACGTCATACTAACCATAGTCAAAATAATGATCAAAAACGTCATACTAATGATAGTAAAAATTATGATCAAAAACGTCATACTAATGATAGTAAAAATTATGATCAAAAACGTCATACTAACCATAGTCAAAATTATGATCAAAAACGTCATACTAACCATAGTCAAAATAATGATCAAAAACGCCATACTAACCATAGTCAAAATTATGATCAAAAACGTCATACTAACCATAGTCAAAATTATGATCAAAAACGTCATACTAACCATAGTCAAAATTATGATCAAAAACGTCATACTAACCATAGTCAAAATAATGATCAAAAACGTCATACTAACCATAGTCAAAATTATGATCAAAAACGCCATACTAACCATAGTCAAAATTATGATCAAAAACGTCATACTAACCATAGTCAAAATAATGATCAAAAACGTCATACTAACCATAGTCAAAATAATGATCAAAAACGTCATACTAATGATAGTAAAAATTATGATCAAAAACGTCATACTAACCATAGTCAAAATTATGATCAAAAACGTCATACTAACCATAGTCAAAATTATGATCAAAAACGTCATACTAACCATAGTCAAAATTATGATCAAAAACGTCATACTAACCATAGTCAAAATTATGATCAAAAACGTCATACTAACCATAGTCAAAATTATGATCAAAAACGCCATACTAACCATAGTCAAAATTATGATCAAAAACGCCATACTAACCATAGTCAAAATTATGATCAAAAACGTCATACTAACCATAGTCAAAATTATGATCAAAAACGTCATACTAACCATAGTCAAAATTATGATCAAAAACGTCATACTAACCATAGTCAAAATTATGATCAAAAACGTCATACTAACCATAGTCAAAATTATGATCAAAAACGTCATACTAACCATAGTCAAAATTATGATCAAAAACGTCATACTAACCATAGTCAAAATTATGATCAAAAACGTCATACTAACCATAGTCAAAATAATGATCAAAAACGCCATACTAACCATAGTAAAAATTATGATCAAAAACGTCATACTAATGATAGTAAAAATTATGATCAAAAACGTCATACTAACCATAGTCAAAATTATGATCAAAAACGTCATACTAACCATAGTCAAAATTATGATCAAAAACGCCATACTAACCATAGTCAAAATTATGATCAAAAACGTCATACTAACCATAGTCAAAATAATGATCAAAAACGTCATACTAATGATAGTAAAAATTATGATCAAAAACGTCATACTAATGATAGTAAAAATTATGATCAAAAACGTCATACTAACCATAGTCAAAATTATGATCAAAAACGTCATACTAACCATAGTCAAAATAATGATCAAAAACGTCATACTAATGATAGTAAAAATTATGATCAAAAATGTCACACTAATGATAGTAAAAATTATGATCAAAAACGTCATACTAACCATAGTCAAAATTATGATCAAAAACGTCATACTAACCATAGTCAAAATAATGATCAAAAACGTCATACTAATGATAGTAAAAATTATGATCAAAAATGTCATACTAATGATAGTAAAAATTATGATCAAAAACGTCATACTAACCATAGTCAAAATTATGATCAAAAACGTCATACTAACCATAGTCAAAATTATGATCAAAAACGTCACACTAACCATAGTCAAAATAATGATCAAAAACGTCATACTAACCATAGTCAAAATTATGATCAAAAACGTCATACTAACCATAGTCAAAATTATGATCAAAAATGTCATACTAATGATAGTAAAAATTATGATCAAAAACATCATACTAACCATAGTCAAAATTATGATCAAAAACGCCATACTAACCATAGTCAAAATTATGATCAAAAACGTCATACTAACCATAGTCAAAATTATGATCAAAAACGTCATACTAATGATAGTAAAAATTATGATCAAAAATGTCATACTAATGATAGTAAAAATTATGATCAAAAACGTCATACTAATGATAGTAAAAATTATGATCAAAAACGTCATACTAACCATAGTCAAAATAATGATCAAAAACGTCATACTAACCATAGTCAAAATTATGATCAAAAATGTCATACTAATGATAGTAAAAATTATGATCAAAAACGTCATACTAATGATAGTAAAAATAATGATCAAAAACGTCATACTAACCATAGTCAAAATTATGATCAAAAATGTCATACTAATGATAGTAAAAATTATGATCAAAAACGTCATACTAATGATAGTAAAAATAATGATCAAAAACGTCATACTAACCATAGTCAAAATTATGATCAAAAATGTCATACTAATGATAGTAAAAATTATGATCAAAAACGTCATACTAACCATAGTCAAAATTATGATCAAAAACGTCATACTAACCATAGTCAAAATTATGATCAAAAACGTCATACTAACCATAGTCAAAATTATGATCAAAAATGTCATACTAATGATAGTAAAAATTATGATCAAAAATGTCATACTAATGATAGTAAAAATTATGATCAAAAACGTCATACTAATGATAGTAAAAATTATGATCAAAAACGTCATACTAACCATAGTCAAAATTATGATCAAAAACGTCATACTAACCATAGTCAAAATTATGATCAAAAACGTGTTTAGTACTTGCTCTCTGCTGTAAATCACTGAAGCCATTTCAAGTTTTGCAAATTATAATTATTGTTTCGTTTTCTGTCAGAGGTAACGTCACTTCATCATTGAGTATCAGACGTTGCCACCTTGTGGAATAAAGGTGAATTGCGCCCTATTTTTTATTATAGATTAATTTATCAGTGTGCAATATATATATATATATATTTTTTATTTTATTTTTATTTTTTTGCACACTGATAAATTAATCTATAATAAAAAAATAGGGCGCAATTCACCTTTATTATATATATATATATATATATATATACATATATATATATATATGTACAATCCTAAACACCTCGGGTCGTTGGCGACCCTATACAATTTTGACAAATACTAGTGAAAAAAACAGGCATTCAATTATAATTCTATTATTGTTTTCTTGTTATATTGTTTAAAATGGATTGATTGAGAAATACTAAGAATGTTGATGTCTAACTTTAAAAAATGAATGAGGAACCGGGTAGTGAATGACGCGACCCGAGGTGTGCATTTAAGGGTTAAAAGCACTGTGATCAGCGTTTTATGTTGTCATGGATCCATGAATACAACAATAAATTGCCTGTTGACTGGCAAAAGCAGAATAAATGTCAGCATCGTTTCGCTATTATCATCACAAATACTATCGTGAGCTATTTAACAATACCGTGAGCTTTTCCACAATATCGCAATAAATATCGTACCGTGAGGTCAATATCGAAATTGTATCATACCGTGAGATTTTGATATCGTTACACCCGTACTAAAATCCATGTGAAAAATTACTTCTCATTGTTCTCAGGTCAAATATTAAAATGCGATTAATTAATTACAAAGCCTCTAATTAATTAGATTTTTTTTTTATCGAGTCCCGATAATATTATTTATATATATATATATATATATATATATATAGAGAGAGAGAGAGAGAGAGAGAGAGAGAGAGAGAGAGAGAGAGAGAGAGAGAGAGAGAGAGAGAGAGAGATGACGATTTTACCATTTTTATAGGAAATATATTTATCGTCACGTTATAACATTAAAATTCTTTGCATAGTTAACTAATGTCCTTAACTCAAAACCAGTTCCAACAAAAATGTTGTCATGAGAAAACCTTGTAAATGTATAACTAAATTCAATAAACAATCAAATCGCTGCTTTCAACAGTCATCTGAGAGGTGCAGACTACAGCAGAACTTCTAGCTTTAAACTCATTCTCAGACTCGATCAGCGATCGGATTCTCCAGCCGATTGTTCCTTCCCTGCAAATCTGTGGCCACTTTTCCCGCAGAGAGAATAGGGAAGGACAGGAATGCTTGCATCAACCTTTTCCATGGCAACATGCCTGAAGCCCGTCCTGAACAGCCTGAGGGCCACAATGATGACAAAACAGTATTTAACCAAGCACACTGCTCCGGCTAGTTACAAAAGGGGGAAGGCTGGGGAGAGAGCAGCTCCACAAAAGTCCATTTACAGGACGGGTCAGTACATCTCAATACCTTTACAAATCCAGTCAAATTCTTTGTGTCCTCCCTACTGACAATAAGTATCTAGCCCACGCCACACACAAAAGGGCGAGCGGCGGTTTATGGTCTCCGCTGACATTAACCCGACAGATTTCAGCTCCTCTCCATTAAACTGCTCTTTCTTTTCTCCATCACACCATTAAACTTCTCCCTTTCTTCCTCCATCACACGGGTCAGTTCGAGTGTGAAGCAATCAGAGAGCGAGAGATGCGGCGACTTGCCTTTAACAATAATTAGTTCCTCTGTACGGCGGAACAATCTGCCCTTTTCCGAGCACCAAAAGGATTCTGCTGTTAAGGAGACATTAGCTGCCGTAACAAAGGGGGTCCCGGCCTTTGGAGCCGTTCGCCTCACATTAGCTCACAGTCCCGCTTCCGCTTCAGCCTGGCTTTGAGTCAGGACACAGAATCTCCCTGTGAGTTTGAGCTTCCCGCATTATACTTCCATCCCGGCCTAATCCTGCTTTTACAGGGGTCAAAATGGGGTCAATCCTCAGAGCATCCACCCAGGACATGATGCTGGAGTTAGTGCAAACATATGAAGATGGGAAATCTTTTTAAGATAAAAAATAAAGAACTGACAGAAGTTTTTACCTTTCTAATTTTAACGCAAAGTTTGCCATGAATAGAAATTGAATGACCAATTATTAATAAAGCCATTTCAGCTTGTGCACAGTAGGAAAACCAATTACAAGAAATAATAATGGTTACAAAAATGGGATAAAAAAATGTTGTTTTTTTTAAATATATATCACCTTGAAAATGGGTGATATATATTTTCATTTTCAAGGTGATCGGGTCAAAAATAGAGTAATAAAATTCATAAAACTCCTGATTTGGATTAAATCTAATCCACCGCAGCGAAACAATGCTATTCAAGCCATATCAAATATATTTATTTTGGTGATATTAAAGGTCCCGTTCTTCGCGATTCCATCTTTCAAACTATAGTTAGTGTGTAATGTTGCTGTTGGAGCATAAATAATACCTGTACAATTATAAAGCTCAAAGTTCAATGCCAAGCGAGATATTTTATTTAACAGAAGTTCCCTTTCAAAGCCTACAGCGAGCGGCCGGTTTGGACTACACCGCTGCACTTCCTGCTGTGATGACGTCACTAGAACCGTTTGTTGACTAAAGCTCCGCCCACAAGAACACGCAAAATAGGGGGCGTGGTCTCGTTGCTCTCCCACGTGGAGAAGAGCGCATTCTGCGCCGGCATCTCCCGGATATGGTAAGAGGCGGGACCTTTCTGGTCAACGTGCGCTACGCTGCTGTCCAATCACAACACGGGAAGCGCTGGCCCAATCAGAACTTGCTACATGTTTCTGAAGGAGGGACTTCATAAAATAAGGAAATAATCAGGACAGAGTTTTTAGGACAGAGGAAACAGCGGTGTACAGATAAGTAAAGTGTGTGAAAAATACTGTGTTTTTTTACACGCGAAACATGAACTCATGTTATATTGCAGACTGTAAACACAATCAAAGCTTCGAAAACACGCGAAGAACGGGACCTTTAAATTTTTAAAAGAAGGTACGTTCAATGCCTCTACATTTAAGCACAGAGTTTGCATTCTCTTGCATTTCAAGCAATAAAAATATGATATAATACATACTCATAAATCAAACATCCATCTATCGTTCTTTCATTCTATCTGTCCATCCACTCATCCATCTATCATTCATTCTTTAATTTTATCTATGTATCTATATCCGTCCGTCCATCCATCATTCTTTAATTTTATCTATCAACTCTCTATTAATCTAATTTATCCACACATCCATCCATCCTCTATCTATCCATCAATTCATCCATCATCTATCTTGTTTAATTCTATCTATCTATCTATCTATCTATCTATCTATCTATCTATCTATCTATCTATCTATCTATCTATCTATCTATCTATCTATCTATCTATCTATCTATCTATCTATCTATCCATCCATCCATCCATCCATCCATCCATCCATCCATCCATCCATCCATCCATCCATCCATCCATCCATCATATTACTAGAAAAATGTTACAAAATAAAATAAAATATGGCTTTGATAAATGCAGCCCAGAAACAAAGTGTCCCAGTTTCATTGTCCCAGCCCAATAACTCCTAAATAGGATAACTCTGACCTGAGAAGACTAAAGCACTTGTTTTGCTGGTAGTTTCTACAGTATAAAATCTGGAGTTAAGCACTTTGGGAAAAGTCAACACGAGTCTCTGTAATTGCTGCAAATCTGAACGGCCGAGGTGGGAGTGAAAGGTTTTCCTCTAAAGAACGGAGTCAACAAACACCAGCACAATCACCGTGAGGGGTATTAGTAGCGGAGGCTGGTGAAAGGGGAGGCGACCCTGGGAGCGTTTTAAATGGGCACTGTTTGACTGGGGCCTCTGCCAACCCCAGCTAGGGTTCCATATGTGTGCCTTTATTAGAATGGGATTGAACTTAATCACGTTTGGCTTATGTTGCACCCTGTGATTGCTGAGAGTAATTTTCAAGGCCAGCTGCTCATACTGACTCCCCACATTTCCCCATGTCCTCTGCTCTTAAACAGGCTTCAAACCAATAAATTATTCTGCTTATCATGTTATGGCCGCTGTCCACTACGAACACAAATACTTAACACAGTTGCTGGCCAACGTAAACGAGTCTGGTCTACCGCTCCGGAGCCAATGCGGTGGACACGGTTCGTCCAGGCCAGAGATCAGCGTCGATAATCCGACGAAATGGAAGAACTGGTGCTTGAAACTGACCTCATCTGAGAGCGAGTGCGGTCAGCTGTACATCTTCTCATGTCAACGCGGCGTGTGATGGATTTGTGCTGTTTTCTTTAATCTAATATACAGCCGGGCGTGCTCTGATAATCTGGATCTTGTAAATGTGCCATATTAAATTCCTCAGCCGTTCACTCTACTGTAGCATTTTGTTCCCATCTCCCAATTTCCGAGGGATGACTTTGGTTTCAAATAACTTGGCTGGAGTGCAAAGTCGTGTAAATACTAAACTATCACAGGCTCTAATTGAGTAAAACAATACTGCTTAGATTTGCAATGAATTTGCACACTCGTTAATTCACTAAACTGTTAGTTTTTCAGAATGAACAATCCATTTGTAGCTAATTAAAATAGACCTACACTGTAGTGTTGTCTAAAGTACTGACCACGATACCAATTTGGTACTGACCATGGACTGTAAAAAAAATATGGACGCTTTGTTTTCGTGACGTCACCCATAGGGTTCTGAAGAGCAGTTTTAGAGCCTCAAAGTCGACCGTTGCCATCTTGCCAGCGCGTCCTGCCTGGATAACAGAAAATGGGCAAAGAGGCAGGACGTGAGTGGAGCTGAGGCGACGTGATGACTAATAGACAATGGATAAATGGCTATCCACCTGTCAATCAAAGTGCAAAGTGCCCTTAATTATGCAGAACTTTAAGGCTTTATATAATGTAAACGAATGAGTTATATAAAAAACATCACCCCCTCACAGTTGTCATGAAGGGCAAAATTAGCCATATAGACCAAAGGCACAATTTGTACCAGACTGTAAACATGTTTTTTTCTGCTGTAAAGTTGGGCATTTTAACATTGGTTCAATGAGATTCTGCTCCTTCTGGAGCCGCTCTAGTGGCCAGTCGATGAATTGCAGTTTAAGTCACTTCCGTATTGGCTTCAACAGAAACTGGGGGAGGAGCCACTTGGCACTGACATTTAAAAAATGTGACTGAGCGCTGTTGAGCTGTATTCGAAAACACCTCTGACTGGCCATCGTGCTCACACGCTCATCAGATGTGTCTGTGATTGGCTACAATGATCAACACACAGGAGTGTTTAAAAGTGTTTTGAAAGTGGGAGCGGGAGTGTTTGAAAGCACAAGCAGATGACGATCAGCGGACCGGTAGGATAGACTCCTGTATTCAAACCCTCCGGGTGTATCTGTGTAAGCGCTCTGCAAGAGTCATTGATGCATATTTATAACAGGTTTGTGAAGCGCTGGTCATTGTAGCCAATCACAGACATACTTGATGAGCGTGAGTGCAATGGTCAGTCAGAGGTGTTTACGATTCTGGTCAACAGCACTTAAGGAGTCACATTTTTTAAATTTCAGTACCGACTTGGTATCACGGTCGGTACTTTTGACAACACTACTACACTGTCAACCAGGGCTATTTAAATCTTGCCCTGGAGGGCCAATGAGCTGCAGAGTTTAGCTCCAACCCTAATCAAACACACCTGAACATGCTAATCAATGTCTTCAGGATCATTAGAAAAAAAATCACTGGTGGGTGTGTTTGATCAGGGTTGGAGCTAAACTCTGCAGCGCATTGGCCCTCCAGGGCACGATTTGAATAGTCCTGTTGTAAACCCTAATGCTAAAAATAATTCATTGGTAAACTTAAATTAAACAAATGAGTTCAATAAAATGAACTTTTTGAGTTATGAGTATTTAGAAATTTTCTTTTGAGTTCACAAAACGGACACATTTTAATTATGAATGTGTTTCTTTTAATTTAGACCAACTTAACTTTAACTGAAACTTACATTTCCCAGCATGCTTTGCCATGACACTAGAAAGGGAGAGTAAATATAAAATGAATGAGTACAAAATAAAAATCTGCCAAATCTGCTTACTTAAACTTAAAACATTTGAGGTAATCAGTAACATTTTGCCAACTTATTCAGGTTTATGGGTCATTTAATTGACTCGTATGTCATCGTGCCATTACCATCTGACAGAAATACAAGTCTTTGGCTCACAGACATTACCTTATAAACTTAATACGGTGAAATTATATAAGCGTAAAACGGTCAGCGATGCACCTGCAAATGGAGAAGCCATAAAAATGAGATTTTAATTCTCGTTCAGGAAGTACGGCAGCCTCTGACATCCAAACGGCACTGTGAAGTAAATAAATCTCGATCCATTTTTAACGTTTTTGCAAGGCAAGGAAAACATCAGATTCCATTTGATTAGAGCGAAATTAAAAAGTACACACACGTACGTTCACATCAATCTATCTTCTGCCTCCGAAAGCACAAGTGATTGTGAGGTAGCTCTGCCGCTAATTGCTTCCATATATTTCAGCCTAGATGAGGTAATTCCATCTATTTAGAGCAAATGGCAGCAGTCAAACTCATTACAACTGATTATGAGTGCTTACAGAAGAGTATTGGCCGAACGGTCTGATTGTGGCTCGCCCCATCAGGAATCAGGGTTGATTCTTCTCCTCCAGCAAAAAACATTTTGACATATCATTAAAGAGTCATATACTTACCGTTTCATATTATAATTAAGGGACTTGCCATCCCCCTACTAATCTATCACGGTAAATTATTATTGTAGGTGATGGTTCCCTGCGTGTGCTTTGATTTATACATTAGCGAACCCATCGCTCTTCAGTTCATTTGAGCGGAGCTGGGTTTTGACAGCGAGAGCAGTCTATCACATCTCGGAGAGCTGACCCCATTCATAGTCTGCATATATCATACCCAGACCTGACAGAAACCTGATTTACAGTCTTCTATTATAGCACAGTAATGTGTTAAACCTCCACCTGGGCTGCTAAAACAACTCTCGGGGTAAATCTGGAGGGAGAACTAACTCTAGACTCAGAGCTGTGAACTGGCACTTACTAAGCACAGATTGTAGCCCATTAAACCCCTGAGAGGACTGAACTGTATCTGCTGAATATGAGAAGGAAGTCCATCTAATGTTCTGAGAAAAGCCTCGCAATCCTTTGACTTCACCTCGATTTCACCCTACGGCTCACCCAAACATTCATTCCTCTCTTCTGCCTGGATTGTAATGATCATTATTTGCATTCCAGTTCAGTCTCCGTCTATATTTGGAGACACTGTAAGAGGTTGACGGTGAAGTCTTTTCTGTGAGGACTCTCACTGAGTGTTTGGAAATGAAACCCAAACACACTGTTCAGCATGAAAGAAAGCACTTACTTTTGCTCCTCAATTTACAAGTCTGGACACACATCATTTGTTATTATTGCGTTCCCCTCACAGTCAAGCTCACAGTCAAGTAAAAATCAAAAACCTTCTGAATATAATGAAGATTAAAAGTAAAGTAATCAAAACTATGAAATAACACAAACAGAGTTATGGGAATTATGGTTCAAAATTATTTTCAGAGATTCATGAGTGCCGCTGTTATGCTCTTTTAAAGGCTCATTATTGTGTTTTTGTGTCTCCTACAACAGGTTTACATGCACATTTACACATTTACATATAATACACACATTGCACATCACATTGTTCAATGATTCTCAAACGACTCGACGGATGAATCGTTCTCTCTAAATCCATCCTTTCCTTGAGCTACTCTGCTCTGATTGGCCAGACGGCCCAGTCTGTTGTGATTGGTCTACCGTGTACAGCTCATTACCATAACTGAACTTCAGCTCCGGAGGCTTCCTAAAGCTCAGCGATCACACACACTGTAAAGACAGTAACGATGGCGTCGCTTTGACCATATCAATCTGAGCGCGAGTCCGATGATGAAACATTGAAGAACTAGTTATTCAACCCGAACCTCCATCACAAGGACGACTCGTGCATTCATTGGTTATGATTCGGAAGAGCAGCTGGTCCTAATAAACTGGTAATGACCGATATTTCAATAGCAAGTGTTTTGTGAATCTGAGAATTGAGATGCAGTCATCAGTCAAATGATGTTTGAAGCTGGGTCAAGTGGTTTGTGGGCGGGCGATGTACAACATAGGGATTTACGCAAATGTCTTTTCTTGTTAGAATTGTAACTCAGTGGAATCTGAATTACAAACTACTCGTCTAGGGCAGCTCAGAGTCGATTCTTTCTTTTGGGAGACAATACAATTTTTTATCATGCACTTTCAACTTTACATCTTTGGCGTTTACATTCACAAACACAGATATTACACAGAGGGAATAATTGTGAAGCTATTCTGAACTTTAGCTATTATGCTAAACTGAAATTAATGAAACAATTTAAAAAACAAAAAATACAGGAGAAATCTTTATTTGGCTGGATATGAATAAAGATGTAAGCAATGACAACATCTCAGCCCATGACAGAAGACAAATGAAAACCAGTTGGGCATTTGAAGAACCCAACATGATGAGTAATTTTGAAGTATTAATCTTTATTTTCACCAGGATAACACAGCTGTAACTGATGACAAATATGGTGATCCATCTTAATTTCACTCGGGATTGTGTGGCAGAGGGAGGGGGAGGGGGTGTATATCCATCTTACTCTAGCTTGGGCAGAGTAAAGAGATGAAAGAATGTTAGAGAAAAAGAGCAGCTGTTCTGAAAGTTTTAGAAGAGAGAGAGAGAGAGAGAGAGAGAGAGAGAGAGAGAGAGAGAGAGAGAGTGAGAGAGAGAGAGAGAGAGAGAGAGAGAGAGAGAGAGAGAGAGAGAGAGAGAGAGAGAGAGAGAGAGAGAGAGAGAGAGAGAGAGAGAGAGAGAGAGAGAGAGAGAGAGATTCGGATCGCCAGTGTCACGTGTTTTCAACTGTTTGACACGCGATCCAAACTGGTGAAATCACGTGACATTGTCGATCCGAATCATTGATCGATTCACTGATTCATGAACCGTTTTAATCTTTTTTTGGAGGAACAGGGAAAAGAAGACAATGCTAAATCAAGTCGTACTTTTTGTTATTTTTGGACCCAAATGGATTTCTGATGCTTCAAGAGACTCTAATTAACCCACTGATGTCTCATATGGACTGCTGTGATGATGTTTTTATTCCCTTTCTGGACATGGACAGTATAGTGTGCATACACTTGTATACACTCTCGGACTAAATATAAAATATCTTAAACTGTGTGTAAAGATGAACGGAGGTCTTACAGGTGTGGAACGACATTAGGGGGAGGAGGGGGAGGAGTTAATGACATACATTTCATTACATTTCATACATGTCCGGTTTCTTCCACAGATCGATTATTTCACTTTATATGACCTCAATGAATCGCCAGCAGCCACATGTATTCATTTAGTTTTGCCTGTATATGATTTTTTGACTCTTTTAAAGTGACAATAGCATTATATGGATCACCAAGGACCGCGGTTTCAGCTAATCTTCTTTACTGTTCACCCACATCGTGATATAATGGTGAAATAATGCTGGGTTGTTTTTTAACCCAAAATGCTGGGTTAAGACTGTTGGGTCATTTTTGTTGGTTTATTTGGTAACATTTTAAACACCATTGGGTAGTTTTAAATTTCCAGTCGTTGGGTTAAACCTGCTGGGTCGCAATGCTTGGTTGATTCTATCCAGCACTTGGTTGTTTCACGTGCTTCCCGCCTTGATTCGTTTAAATTTGCTCCCAAACTTTCATTTTGAAAGGACAATGCAAAAGGCAAAGCCACTGGTTGCAGATATTTTAAGATAAATTCATATGTTTTCGTTAATAATCATTTTAATTAGCATAATTATATATTTTTTCTTTTTCGCGGCAACAATTCTTAAGCTTACATGACGTTAAGACGACAAAAGTTTTTACCTCAGAATCTGATGCAATGTAACTGACTCGCGTTAGTTCAGGCATGTGAGACGATAGATTAATACAGTTTTTGATTATAGGGAACCATGGTCCGCTTACGAAAATTAAACATGGTTTTATGTAGGGATGTCACAAGTACCGGTACTTCGGTACCAAGTACATACTGAAATTTTAAAAATGTGACAGTATCTGTAGGCTATATAGCATCGACTCACAAGTAGACTATATTCGGTCCCGCAGCTGCGTTCAGTCGCGTCACGCAGGGCTCCAGACTGTAGCCGAATATATACCAGTGTCTGTGTAACGCTATATTAAATATGATTTAAATATTACTCTTCCATGTTTTGCGTCTCTGTGTGAATGATGGGAGCGCGTGTCATATCATGAACACTCAAAAGTCACGGCAACCCGTCAAAATAAAAGTTTGATTTAAACGTGAATAAATTGACAGAATATATTAGGTTTGTAGTTGTCATTGTGGCCAATTTTAACACATTTGTGTGTTGTACCATTTGTCAAGCAATAAAAATGATTGTTTTAACAGTCTAAACATGCATTCTTCATTTGTTCTTTTATGATTGTCTAGTTTTACAGCTAATGCACAGGAGAAATTTTAAGAAAAACCCAGCAAGAATAACGCAGAATAGCAAATCCATTAATGGTAAAAAAAATTGACTACATTTTGGGTTTTCTCAACAGCCCAGCCTGCTGGGTTAAAATGCCACTGGGTTAATTTAACCCAGCATGTGTTCTGTCCAATATTTACCCAGCGCTGGGTTGTCAATTGGGTTGTTTTTAACCCAGCCATTTTTAGAGTGTAAAATAAAAATAGTCAATGAAAGAAGGTAAATGTGGTGTATACACCTCCCATCATTGATTAAGTTGATTAGCTTATTGAGCTCCACTCGTGTTTAATTAGGTTTTAATTATCTGACATTTTTTAATAACAAGTTTCGGGAGGAGCACATCACATAATTTATTACATTTTGGTTTGCCTACATGAAGGACAGCTGTTCTGCACGTATGAACTATGATGCCGTTTTGTAGAATGACCCAGCTGCCTTTTTCCTTCATATTTTCCATAAGATTTGACAGTCCACTAATCATCCCTGGATCCATTCACTGAGGAAAACTCCTTCAATCGGCAACCGCCTGGAGCTAAACGAACACACCTTGGTGTGAGAGAGCTTCTTCTGCTTCCACACAGTAACACACACTCCCGCACAAATCCACATTCACGCACCTCTATGCACTATGTCACTATGTTTCCAGCTCATTTTGCATCGCGTGTCCTAATATTTACTCTCGGCTTCAAGTCCGGGCATAGTGTGTGCTTTTACCATCAGCACTCTAACTGATACTGCCATTAATTCTAGGCTTCTAGAAGGACAGTATGACAAAGATGTGGCTTTTCACTGTACTGCTGAGCTGCGTAGAGCTGTACAGACTGACAGCAGCTTTTATTGCACTTCAATGCAGGCGATTAAGTGATCCAACCTTTGAATGGCTATATAGAACAAAAACAAGCAGAGAAATAATAATAATAATCTCTCTAGTGTGACTATGCATTCAGTGAATATGGACGGGTTGGAACGAGAGTGGGAATGCATATGCCTACACATGTACCTTTTGAATCGTCATTGACTGAAAGTATGTGGAAGCTTATAAAACAGCAAAATGAGAAGGAATGTTTGTGCAAACACATGTAATAACATCATTCATCACAACGCAATCCGCAGATGATGAATAGATATTAAATAAATATGGAAACAACATCTGCACAGATCAGAAGGGGATAGACTGATGAAAAGATGGCCGTGTGTGTCTACACAACAGGAGTGTATACAGGTCTGACTGGCGTTACACTAAGTAGATTGATGTCGCCTAAACTCTGGCCTTTCTACGGGTTCAAGAGTTCCATCCAAGTGCAATTACTCTCTGATGTAGAGCGAGACAAATGATGAATCGTTTTCATTCTCTCCTCTTTATTGCTCCTCTCATTAATCTATTTTTCAATAGTCCTTTTCATGTAATGTCCACCGGCTGCCTTGCCAAATGGAGATTAGCACTACAGGCAAATCCCCTGCCCAGCCGGCCTTAAAATGGCTCACTCCTGGCAGAGGCATTCCACGGCGGGTCACATGTTCCCCAATAGAGTCTGTGTTTGAGTAAAAGGTTCAATGCTAGCATTCCTACACTGTCCACGCGTTTTGTTGGAGGGATTTCCGCTAAACCAGCGGCTGCAGTGACAGGTTTACTGTATATCATATACATCTTTTTGGGATCAGAATTGTGTAATTATTGTGTCACACCTGACCCAGAATCTGAGTAACACAAAAACTACCCAAACACTGGGTTGTCACGTCTGACCCAGGATCTGAGTAACACAAAAACTACCCAAACACTGGGTTGTTACATCTGACCCAGGATCTGAGTAACACAAAAACTACCCAAACACTGGGTTATTACGTCTGACCCCGGATCTGAGTAACACAAAAACTACCCAAACACTGGGTTGTCACGTCTGACCCAGGATCTGAGTAACACAAAAACTACCCAAACACTGGGTTGTCACGTCTGACCCAGGATCTGAGTAACACAAAAACTACCCAAACACTGGGTTGTTACGTCTGACCCAAGATCTGAGTAACACAAAAACTACCCAAACACTGGGTTGTTACGTCTGACCCAGGATCTGAGTAACACAAAAACTACCCAAACACTGGGTTGTCACGTCTGACCCAGGATCTGAGTAACACAAAAACTACCCAAACACTGGGTTGTTACGTCTGACCCAGGATCTGAGTAACACAAAAACTACCCAAACACTGGGTTGTTACGTCTGACCCAGGATCTGAGTAACACAAAAACTACCCAAACACTGGGTTGTCACGTCTGACCCAGGATCTGAGTAACACAAAAACTACCCAAACACTGGGTTGTTACGTCTGAGTACGTCTGAATCTGAGTAACACAAAAACTACCCAAACACTGGGTTGTTACGTCTGACCCAGGATCTGAGTAACACAAAAACTACCCAAACACTGGGTTGTTACGTCTGACCCAGGATCTGAGTAACACAAAAACTACCCAAACACTGGGTTGTTACGTCTGAGTACGTCTGAATCCGAGTAACAAAAAACCTACCCAAACACTGGGTTGTTACGTCTGACCCAGGATCTGAGTTACACAAAAACTACCCAAACACTGGGTTGTTACGTCTGACCCAGGATCTGAGTGGTTGTTACGTCTGACCCAGGATCTGAGTTACACAAAAACTACCCAAACACTGGGTTGTCACGTCTGACCCAGAATCTGAGTAACACAAAAACTACCCAAACACTTGGTTGTTACGACTGACCCAGGATCTGGGTTACACAAAAACTACCCAAACACTGGGTTGTTACGTCTGACCCAGAATCTGAGTAACACAAAAACTACCCAAACACTGGGTTGTTACGTCTGACCCAGAATCTGAGTAACACAAAAACTACCCAAACACTTGGTTGTTACGACTGACCCAGGATCTGGGTTACACAAAAACTACCCAAACACTGGGTTGTTACATCTGACCCAGGATCTGTGTAACACAAAAACTACCCAAGCACTGGGTTGTTACGTCTGACCCAGAATCTGAGTAACACAAAAACTACCCAAGCACTGGGTTGTTACGTCTGACCCCGGATCTGTGTAACACAAAAACTACCCAAACACTGGGTTGTCACGTCTGACCCAGGATCTGAGTAACACAAAAACTACCCAAACACTGGGTTGTCACGTCTGACCCAGGATCTGAGTAACACAAAAACTACCCAAACACTGGGTTGTTACGTCTGACCCAGGATCTGAGTAACACAAAAACTACCCAAACACTGGGTTGTTACGTCTGACCCAGGATCTGAGTAACACAAAAACTACCCAAACACTGGGTTGTTACGTCTGAGTACGTCTGAATCCGAGTAACACAAAACCTACCCAAACACTGGGTTGTTACGTCTGACCCAGGATCTGAGTTACACAAAAACTACCCAAACACTGGGTTGTTAAGTCTGACCCAGGATCTGAGTGGTTGTTACGTCTGACCCAGGATCTGAGTTACACAAAAACTACCCAAACACTGGGTTGTCACGTCTGACCCAGAATCTGAGTAACACAAAAACTACCCAAACACTGGGTTGTTACGTCTGACCCCGGATCTGAGTAACACAAAAACTACCCAAACACTGGGTTATTACGTATGACCCAGGATCTGAGTAACACAAAAACTACCCAAACACTGGGTTGTCACGTCTGACCCAGGATCTGAGTAACACAAAAACTACCCAAACACTGGGTTGTTACGTCTGACCCAGGATCTGAGTAACACAAAAACTACCCAAACACTGGGTTGTTACATCTGACCCAGGATCTGAGTAACACAAAAACTACCCAAACACTGGGTTATTACGTCTGACCCCGGATCTGAGTAACACAAAAACTACCCAAACACTGGGTTGTTACATCTGACCCAGGATCTGAGTAACACAAAAACTACCCAAACACTGGGTTATTACGTCTGACCCCGGATCTGAGTAACACAAAAACTACCCAAACACTGGGTTGTCACGTCTGACCCCGGATCTGAGTAACACAAAAACTACCCAAACACTGGGTTGTCACGTCTGACCCAGGATCTGAGTTACACAAAAACTACCCAAACACTGGGTTGTCACGTCTGACCCAGAATCTGAGTAACACAAAAACTACCCAAACACTGGGTTGTTACGTCTGACCCCGGATCTGAGTAACACAAAAACTACCCAAACACTGGGTTATTACGTATGACCCAGGATCTGAGTTACACAAAAACTACCCAAACACTGGGTTGTCACGTCTGACCCAGAATCTGAGTAACACAAAAACTACCCAAACACTGGGTTGTTACGTCTGACCCCGGATCTGAGTAACACAAAAACTACCCAAACACTGGGTTGTTACGTCTGAGTACGTCTGAATCTGAGTAACACAAAAACTACCCAAACACTGGGTTGTTACGTCTGACCCAGGATCTGAGTAACACAAAAACTACCCAAACACTGGGTTGTTACGTCTGACCCAGGATCTGAGTAACACAAAAACTACCCAAACACTGGGTTGTTACGTCTGAGTACGTCTGAATCCGAGTAACACAAAAACTACCCAAACACTGGGTTGTTACGTCTGACCCAGGATCTGAGTAACACAAAAACTACCCAAACACTGGGTTGTTACGTCTGACCCCGGATCTGAGTAACACAAAAACTACCCAAACACTGGGTTATTACATCTGACCCAGGATCTGAGTAACACAAAAACTACCCAAACACTGGGTTATTACGTCTGACCCCGGATCTGAGTAACACAAAAACTACCCAAACACTGGGTCATTACGTCTGACCCCGGATCTGAGTAACACAAAAACTACCCAAACACTGGGTTGTTACGTCTGACCCCGGATCTGAGTAACACAAAAACTACCCAAACACTGGGTTGTCACGTCTGACCCAGGATCTGAGTAACACAAAAACTACCCAAACACTGGGTTGTCACGTCTGACCCCGGATCTGAGTAACACAAAAACTACCCAAACACTGGGTTGTCACGTCTGACCCAGGATCTGAGTAACACAAAAACTACCCAAACACTGGGTTGTCACGTCTGACCCCGGATCTGAGTAACACAAAAACTACCCAAACACTGGGTTGTCACGTCTGACCCCGGATCTGAGTAACACAAAAACTACCCAAACACTGGGTTGTCACGTCTGACCCAGGATCTGAGTAACACAAAAACTACCCAAACACTGGGTTGTTACATCTGACCCAAGATCTGAGTAACACAAAAACTACCCAAACACTGGGTTGTTACGTCTGACCCAGGATCTGAGTAACACAAAAACTACCCAAGCACTGGGTTGTTACATCTGACCCAAGATCTGAGTAACACAAAAACTACCCAAACACTGGGTTGTTACGTCTGACCCAGGATCTGAGTAACACAAAAACTACCCAAACACTGGGTTGTTACGTCTGACCCAGGATCTGAGTAACACAAAAACTACCCAAACACTGGGTTGTTACGTCTGACCCAGGATCTGAGTAACACAAAAACTACCCAAACACTGGGTTGTCACGTCTGACCCCGGATCTGAGTAACACAAAAACTACCCAAACACTGGGTTATTACGTCTGACCCAGGATCTGAGTAACACAAAAACTACCCAAACACTGGGTTGTTACGTCTGACCCAGGATCTGAGTAACACAAAAACTACCCAAACACTGGGTTGTCACGTCTGACCCCGGATCTGAGTAACACAAAAACTACCCAAACACTGGGTTATTACGTCTGACCCAGGATCTGAGTAACACAAAAACTACCTAAACACTTATAAAATTACCACAACAAACAAAAAAAATTACCAAAAAAGGCTCAACCTAGGACTTGGGTAGAAAAAATAACCCAAGATTTTTAAAATACATTTGCTGACCAGACTGCAAAGAGATTGCGGAAATCTTTGGCAGAGGCTTTGAGAAACATAGATCATTGTCAAAAACAAACAATGATTTTATTTAGCAGAGATTAAGAACTGCACGTTTGCAGCACAAGGTTCAACTCAAGACGTTCAGTGAAACGTAAAGGACTTAAGCATAGCTGTGGGTTGACCGGCCCGAGGCTCTACAATAAGGAAATGAGACCATGTTTGGAGAAGTCTACATCAACAGAGTCAACCTGGACAATAAGTCAGCGGAGCTTGTCCAGCTTTACCTTGGCATGAAATCAGAACCAATTATACCTCTCGCAGTAAGATTGAGTAATGATCGGTACACCGTAACAGCTGTTCCTTCTCCATCTACGCTAACAAGACGAGAGAAGTTCTGGCCGAGCTGAAAGACTCATTTATTAAAATATTTACATTAATCGCTTTGCTTTGGCTCTACAATGCTGGAATGAACATGAAATGGAGTGATTATAAAACGCGCTTTGTCCTGTGGTCTAGCACGATAAGCAAATGTTATTAGCGAAAAATTTGAACAACTTTGAAAGATAGACCTGAACCCTTAGACCTGAGACCAAATAGAAACATATATTCCTTTCGGATTTCTCCAAGGAAATCAGAATCCGGCACAAAATAAGTTCCATGCAGAGGATAATTCTAGGAATTCTGGAGCAAAACAGAGCATGTGAGTTATTAGCTGCTTGATCAATTCTGGGAATTCTAGAACCGCAGCTTGGATGGATTTTAATAATTCTTCCAATTATTGTGTTTAGCTTTATGCTGGTTTTACCATGTTTTTTGGATATGGAACCATGGCTATACCATGTGTTGTGGACATGCGTCACTTTCACACTTTAATCTGTTTGGACATGCATTTTGGTAACAGGGTCATTCCTGGATTCAGTCATATATCAGTCTAGAACTGTATGTTAAAAGCTTTGCACAATATTTTGATATGTCTATTATAATGCATACAAACATTTAAGTAAGTTTGGATCATAAAATAATTTATTTCTATGTTAAAGCTCCACTGTGTGATATTTTCCCCCATCTAGCGGTGTAAAGGTATATGCAGTGAATATTAGTTTCTGTTCCTCTCAATTCCGATTTCGTTTGAACTCCTATGGTGGCCGATTTAGTCCAAGATTAACATGGCTTCCAGTTCGACCTCGTCCATGATTGCTACCGAGGGCCCTATTTTAACGATCTGAAACGCAAGTGTCAAAGCGGGTCTCGGCGCTGTTGCTATTTTCCCGGCGGGATAAATGGCTCTTGCGCCCGGCGCAAATCTGAAATGGGTTGGTCTGAAGTAGCTTCATTATTCATAGGTGTGTTTTGGGCGTAACGTGAATAAACCAATCAGAGCGTCATCCAACATTCCCTTTAAAAGCAGCTGCGCAAGTTCCATTATGGATTGCTATTATTATGGCGTATTTACCAGGCGCACGGCAGGAGCGGTTCACAGCCGAGAAGACTGATGTTCTTGTAAGAGCAGTGAAAGACAGAGAGGTTGTGTTGTATGGGGATGGGAGAACCCCACCCAAAATAGCGTCGGTTAAACAGGCGTCAGTTAAACTGTTTTTTCAGTTTTTCAGTCGATTTTTTTTTCCTGGTTCTTGACGGACAAACCAATTTGTCAGATGTCCTTATATTCATATATGTCTTGCCACTATTAGGTCTGATCCTTAATTACTACAATTAGCCTGAATAATTTGTAAGCTAGATTTATGCCTATTTTTTCACATCTTCGTGGCACACCACAATGATTTCCGTCATCTCATGTGTTAATATTTTTTTAGTGTAACAATTTATGATTTGCAAAAATAACTGTTGCATCTGTGTAGATTACATGAGCAAAGTGTATGCGCGTTGTGCACGCTATACATTATGGTCAAGCATGTGCCCTTAAAATAGCATAATGAACAACGCGCAACGCACCACTGACTTTAGACTGGGTTTTTTCTGGTCAGTGGCGCAGGTGTTTAATGGAACAGCAAAATAGCACCAGGGATTGTTTGCACCAGAACATGCCTCCTTTTTTGCGCTGAACCGCCCAGGGAGCGCAAGTCCATTTACGAGTTTAGCGACGTGCTTCTGTGGAGGGAAAAGCGCGCTTTATGCGGGTGCAAAATAGGAATGACACATGCGGCGGTGTACAAAGTCAATTGCACTGGGTGCAAGATAGGGCCCCGAGTGTTAAAACGCGAAAGGCGAAGCTTGAATTTACGGGTATGTCCCTCTTTGGCTACTGTACTTTCAAGATGGAGGGGCAACATGGCGACCGGCATTCGAACCCCTCACCTGTATGTATTTTCAATGGCATATTATAAACTTACGAGAACACTTTATTACTTGAAAGAAGTATACATTAATGAGCAAATATATTTTTTAAAGAACTAAGTGGTTTTAGCTAAGAATAAACTAAAAAAGTTACACAGTGTAGCTTTAATGTCCGAGCCGCATCACTGAATTTGTAGTCATTTAACGAAATATGCACAGTGTATATCATTTTTTTGGGATCCTCGTAAGGATTCATTAGAGTTGGGGGAAAAAAAATGCGTCACTCCGTTGCTCTGATTGGTTGTAGGTCTATCCAATCGAGGTCTTTCCTGGTTGGGTTGAAACACGCCCCATAATCACAGCCCAATGAGCATCAGACTCATATTCTGACTGGAGCTGAGTATGACCACGTCAGGCTAGTCAATACCCAGCCCTACCAAGAACATAGTCCTAATTCCTGTCCAAAGCACTGCAGAGAAAACAGGCCCAGGATGAGGAAATGAGGAAATGAGGACATAAGCCCGTCTGAGCCGGTGCCATCCTCAGCAGGAGCAGAAGAGCCGATGGACCAATGATAACTCCCACATGCCGTTATCTCCGGCCGCAGGAATGCTCCTTCTGAAGTCCTGTCTGTGTTTATGTGATGATAACACGTGTTTGTTTGTGCATTCTCCTTTGTTTTTATGCTGATTTTGATAGTTCTGTTTGCTTTCCCGTTCACTTCACCCTAATGCACATAGGATGTTTGTGAATGGGATCGCTAAAGACATTTATTTAGGGCTTTTGCCGGGCGAAACCGCATTGATTTGGACGTAAACAATGTTAGGAGTAATCAACAATCATAATTATCTCCTGTTGTGGTATGATGATAAACACTTCTCACTTTAAAAGAAATTATAATCAGACTTTGATCAAAATCAAAGGGATATTTCTTTCGGGACCTTATTACAAATAACGTGCAAGCTCTTTCAAAGCTGAGCGATATGGGGAGGGATGTGGTAAATAATGTAGAAAGGCAGAAGTAAATACTCTTAACATGCAAGAGTAAATCAGTGTTTGGTCATGCAAAGTTTGTGTGGCCACAAATGTAAGCAAGCCGTGAGAGATTTTTCTTTCGCATCTAAACTTGAAAAACCAAACGACTCAGGCCGGGCTCCATTAGTGAGATGATTAATGCGATCGCGTGGGCGCATCATGAGTTTTCTTAAAGGGATAGTTCACCCAAAAATGAAAATGTGATGTTTATCTGCTGACCCCCAGGGCATCGGAGATGTAGGTGTGTTTGTTTCTTCAGGAGAACACAGCCGTTGCTGTGTGCCAGTCATATAATCATGTGAATGGGTAACAATTCTATGAGAGCAAAAAAAAACATGCTTAGACATAGGGATGGCGAAAACTAAACATTTTCTTGACCGACCACCGAGCCTCATTAGCCGGTTGAAACTGGTTAACCGCTTAGTTTAAAATATGCTGCGCTATTTGAAATAACAGCCGCGAGCCACGCCTTCAATTTCGCAACTGTCGCATCTCTCTATGATCTCTCTGCCTCCCGCTCTCTCACACACACACTGTCCCGGCGCCGCCACCACCCTTCCACTCACGTCACTTTTTTAAAATCCTCTACAGTAGAGGTTAGATCGGGCTCAAAAAATCAAGCCCGACCCTACCCGAGCCCGTGAACGTTGTGTCCGAGCCCGGCCCGGCCCGACACATTAACTGTAATTATGAGCCCGAGCCCGATTTAAACCCGACCATTGTTCAATCCGTGGGCGTTCTGACGAGAACGAGCCTGTAATGAGCAAAGCGCAGCGAAGCGGACTGGTGAGGCTCATGATAAAACTACATTTAGTTTTCAGTTTTCTCCACAGCGACTGCACAGCCGAATAACATTATGTTGCAATATTGTCATGTTTAACACTTTGAAGCTGCTTTGAAACAATCGTCATTGTAAAAGCGCTATAGGCTATAAATAAAGCTGACTTGACTCCGCTCAATAATCCGCAGGCGCGCGCTCATGATCCGCTCACCGGTAAACTGATGTCTGCTCAAATCCAGCTCAGACAGTTATCTGTAGCTTACTTTGTTGTAGCCATTAAACAATGTGTTTTTTTCCTTCATATTTATGTTTAAATATTATAATATTATTTTTACATATTTCATCTGATTATGATGAGTGAAAAGATGCGAGTGGGTCAGAAATGATTTTGGTGGTTATATTTAGTTTAATATTAAGTTTTGTTTTGTAGAAAGCATTTATTTCATTTTGTTTAAATTGTATCTTAATTTTAAAAAAGGTTTCTTAGGCCAGTTGCCTGAATTTAATAAATAAAAAGCAAATAGCATACTATATATCTATAATCGTGAGGTGAAGTCGTGGGAGTGATCGCTTTCATTGCTCGTGCACTGGAGCGCGTCTCATAAATAAACCGAAACTCAGCAGCTACTCGCCTCACAGACATGAGAAATATGCGTATAGAAAGCTTGAAATGACCACTTTTAAACGAAACGATTCGAAGATATTTAATTAAGCAAAGTGCAGTGTTGACGCGAGCAGCTCTTGACACAGAGCGTTTCTGTTTATAATGCTGCACTCCATCACTGCTCGAGCTGTGAGTTTAACGCGCATTTTTACACTAATTGTGCAACTTTGTAGCCTACACATTTGTTTCTTAGTTGTTGTATTAGTTCTTACTTTGCTAAATATGTATATATAATTTTCTGATTATAGCATAGCTTTCTGCCCACCCAATTAGACTAGTAAAGTAGGCTAATGATTAAAAAAATAAAACGCTTGATCACGGGCCCGGCCCTACCCGACCCGAGTATAGTGCAGGGAAATCTCAGCCCGACCCGGCCCGCGGGTCGGTTCGGGTCAGGTTTGGGCTCGGGCAGAGAATCTAAACTCTACTCTACAGCGCCAAACATGAGTCCCGCAAACGCAGCGCCGAGGAGCTTGTTTGTAATCGGGGGACGAATGGCTCCTTATAGTTTCAAAATGGTTTGGGTATAAGGTGATCGTGTTGAAAATAAAGGCATTTGTCTTGCGTTAGAAGCTCATTTGAAACATTGCCGCGGCTCGTTTAAGAAAATGACAGCTCCGAAGAGACGCCGCTTTAGTTTGAGGTAGTGCTAACAATAATAAAGAAAGATGATGATCAACACCTTATGTGTTACCACTGAAATGTAGATGTAATATATTTCCAAATGTAAGTCCATCTTAAGCGGAATGACGCTTCATACTGTCGTCTGCCCTGGCTCTAACCTCGAGTGTTTCAGCCGGTTTACTTTTTGCAAACCTTGTGAGCGCACAAACCCAAACGCTGTGACCTCGCGCCAAATGTTTTTATTGGTTTATTAAGTACAAACAGGCGAGTTATGAAAAATTGAGTGTGAGGGATTTGTTCACTTCACACAAATTTTTTTTGTAATGAGACGGCTAACTGTAGTAGCGTTTAGTCCACTGTCTATAATAGCCTAATTTAGAGATCACTTTTTCTTTTCTTTTTTACCGACAACTTTGAGCGGTTAAAGTTGATACGGTCAACCATCGGTCAAACGGTCATCAGTTAACATCCCTACTTAGACAACATGCACAAAGAGCCCTGTGGCTCATGACGACACATTGATATCTTAAGACACAAAAGGATCCTTCACACGCTTCACTTCGGGTAAGGTCAATATGCACGCTCTGGCTCGTATGTTCAGCGTGTATATTGACCTTACCGGAAGTGATGCGCGTTCGAGGCTGTTGGATATAGCGTTGTATTTAAGGTAAAAAATTATATAAATACAGCTTGATTTCTCACACAAACTGATCGTTTTGTGTCTTCAGATATCAGTGTGTCGTCATGAGCCACAGGGCTCTTTGTGCATGTTATCTAAGCATGTTTTTTTTTTGTTCTCATAGACTTGTAACCCATTCACATGATTATATAACCTACACACAGCAACGGTTGGAGTTAAAAATCTTCATTTGTGTTCTACTGAAGAAACAAACACACCTACATGTTTGATACCCTGGGGGTCAGCAGATAAACATCACAGACTCATTTGTGGGTGAACTATCCCTTTAACAACACTCTCCTAGCAGACAAAACCTCTTTGATAAGCTTAAAGGGTTAGTTCACCCAAAAAGGAAAATGATTTCATTAAATCACCCTCATGTCGTTGAACACCTGCAACACCTTCGTTCGTCTTCGGAACACAAATGAAGATATTTTAGTTGAAAGCTGAGAAAGGCTTCAGAAAGGCCTTCATTGGCATTCATTCCCACTCACAAGACCCATAAAGGCACTAAACACATCAATACAAAGCCCATCTCACTACAGCGGCTGTACAATAATTTTACAAAGCGACGAGAATAGTTTTTGTGTGCAAAAAAATCTAAATAATGACTTTATCCACCAAGTTATTGTCTTCCATGTAGGTCTTGGACGTGAACTCAGGCGATAGCAGCGCTCCTCTTCCGGGTCATGAACGGCGGATCAGCATCATATTCTCGCGCATGCGTCAAGTTCACGTCGATAACTTGGCGGATAAAGTCGTTATTTTGATTTTTGTCCGCACAATAACTATTTTTGTTGCATTGTAACATTATAGTACAGCCACTGTAGTGAGATGGACTTTGTAACACCATCTTTAGTGCCTTTATTCAGGGTATATACAGCAATCCTTAAGTTAAATTTACTACTTTTTAATACCTTTTTTACTACCTTCAAAATATATTTTTAAAACCATCACGGCACTGAATTGCGTTAATCAGCGACCTTTCTATTATTTACACAGATTTTGACATATATAACATACAAAAAAGAATAGATTTAGAATTGACAGCAGGAGGAAATCTGTTATCATTCAGACACAGTAAAACATCTCAACATTCACAAAGGTTGGTTGAGGAGAAGTATTACTGCACACACATTTGATTTCAAATAATAATTAGTAATTCAGCAAATAAATGATTTAGTGTTTTTTTTCCCCAACAACAAAACCTGAGCCAAATATTACATTTCTATAACTGTGATAAGTTGTTGAATTTAACAAAATACTAAAAACTAGTGCTGTCAATCGATTAAAAACTTTAACTAGAGTAATCACACATTTTTTCTGTGATTAATCGCATTAAAAAATAAATGTTTTTGTACGTTTTTAATATATTTTTTAATATAATAATTTCAGTTAATCAAATTAATGTAGAAACAACATAAAGACAGTATATTTTAAATACTTATTTAAATGACATCTTTTTATGTGGCCAGTATTACTGAAATTAATACAGCTACTGATTTTTTTTATTTTTTACATTTATCATTAGGCTTCAAAAATATAACAGTTTTTAATTTAAGTAAACTTAAAACAATGCTAACATAAACCAGTAATAAATGTCATGTTTACTTCTGCCCTTCCTGTCTTAACAGTTAGGAAATATACAGAAATTTAATAAAGTTATCAAAGTTATATGCAGTCTGCACTACATAAACTATAAATTAAATAGTTAATCCTTATTAAAGCAACAAAAGTTATTTCGTCAAGAGCAGCGAGTCATTTTCTCTGTTCCCTTTGTGCTTTAACTTTACTGACAGGAAGCTTTATTGGCTGCTGTCCCTTTAAGAGCAGACAGACACGTGGATCTCGCTGTTTACTGTCTATGGATCGCGCCTCATTCTCTCACAACTCTTTTTCATTTTAGACTTTATACAAAACATTTAAGATTGCTCTTATGAGGATAGTCGTTGAAGATATGTCTTGAAACAAGTCTAAAATAAAACGTAAGCCAGCCACTTCTGTTTCTGTCGCAGTGTTCTGAGATGATGCCGAACGACCGCTGAATATGACGTCAGCATCAAACATACCGTACGTTGAGACGGAGACGAAAGGTCTTTGATTATGTGCCCAGATATGCTAAAGCCCATATTTAAACGAACTAACCAGAATAGGACACCTGATAGTCTGAAAAAATAATACCTAATTTGGAAAAAAATAATACCTCTGAGACGAGATTTAACACTTTTAATGGCCTTAAATTTGACAATTTGGATTTATCACTTTTTTAAAACCCCGAGGACACCCTGTTATGGGTCTTGTGAGTGGGAATGTACTGAATGCCAATGGAGGCCTTTCTCAGCTTTCAACAAAAATATCTTCATTTGTGTTCCGACGATGAACGAAGGTCTTACGGGTGTCCAACGACATGAGGGTGATTTAATGAAATAATTTTCATTTTTGGGTGAACTAACCCTTTAAATTCGCTTCAGTGTTCAAATGATGCAGCAAAAAAAGGATGCAGTCAATTTCTCCGCCTGGTTTTCCGCCAGTTCCCGTTTGTTTGGGGTAGATCTGCCATGTTTTCCCGAACACACACAGGCCTCGCTTCGGCTGGCTTTGTCTCGTATCGCTCTAGTGAGCGCTGGGTTGGTTTAACAGCTGTGTGGGGTGAAATGTGTGTCTTTTTAAGCTTGAGGATAATTTCCTGTGCGCCCCTCTAACCCTTTCTCTGCCTGACTGTGCCTCTAATCCACAGACACAAGCTGACAATGAGAGCTTCGTTCAGATCTGACGCCACGACTTTAAACTGCTAACAAAACTCATCTGCTCTTTTGTGTGGAAGACCTTTCCACCACATAGAACAAAAACGATGCTTTGGTTAACCATAACTCAGAAAAAAAGGTTTCTTTATATGACAGTTCATCCCAAAAAGTCCAATATAAGGAGAAACACCTTAAATGACTGCATAATAATTTCATGTTTTAGGGTTATTTCAATTTGGCAACATGTTCTACGAAGCCCACACTGTAAAAAATGTCCGTAAAAATAGTGCACAATGTACTGTAAATATGAAGGAATTTTCCGTATTGGTTTTTTACAGGTGTTTTACCTGTATTTTGAATTACACGTTGCATTAGTTTGTGTTTTAAGGGTTAATGGAAATTTCTGTAAAGTTACCGGATAATGTACTGGCAGAAAATTACCAGTACATTTTCCGTTTTTATTTTTTATAGTGCATACTTATAATGAATTATGGCCCCATTTATACTTAAAGGTAGGGTAGGTAGGAATTGGTAAAAAAAACTTTTTTTTCCAAACTTGTTTAAACTTTCTTTATATATCAATACATAATTAAAATGTAGTTGAAAAAGAAAGTATAAAAATTGAGTATCTGTAGACCTCTCACGACTGTTTTAAAAGACAGCTCATTATTTTCCTTCACTCCACCTTCTCCCTTCTGGGCTCTTTCCAAAGCCACGCCCCCAAAATACATGAACGAGCTACACCGACCAATCAGCTGGAAGACGCATTATTTACCTCAGACGAGCGGTGTGCATGTAGTACACACCCTCCAGAAGCTTGCGTTCTGCGAGTGAGCGGCGCCTCGTGGTTCCATCCCAAAGAGGCATGAAATCACTCTCACGGACATTTTCCTGGACCGTTCCCAACTGGTGGAATGAACTGCCGATCTCAATTCGTGCTGCCGAGTCTGTAGCCATTTTTAAAAAACATCTTAAGACACATCTCTTCCAATTGCACATGAACAATAAAGAATAGCACTTAACTATCCATTAATTTTTGTTTGTTTGTCCCCAAAATAAAAAATAAAAAATAATTGTGTACTGTGCTAATTAACTGAGACTTCTTACAGCTCTTACAGGTTGTTGGCCTTGTTTGTTTCGTTGCTTCTATTGCTCTCCCCTTTTTTGTAAGTCGCTTTGGATAAAAGCGTCTGCTAAATGATTAAATGTAAATGTAAATGTAGTGACATAATAACAGAATCACATGTAATAAAAAAAAAATAACTTTATCAGTATGAATACAGTCCCTGACAAAAGTCTTGTCGCTTGTGTACAAATTGACCTAAAGTGCCGCTGAAATATATTTCTAATCAAGATATTTTTACAAGAAATGGCTCATTTTAATCCCACCAGCTTTTGTGATAATGTTTCAGTGAAAAACTAAACTTTCAAAAAGTATTCTAATATTCACAGCTTGGTAAAGCCCATTGAGTCAATTTTTGCAAAGACATAAGTGTTGTCACCTTGTCATATGAGCTTCACCTGTGACTAATAATGGATCAATTAGGTCTCAAGTGTGTATAAAAAGAACCCTAGTACACTAGACCTTCAGATCAACTGCAACTAGACCTCTGCAAACATGCCTAAGATTCACCCTGAGACTAAAGTTTTGATTATCAAGAGGCTGAAGACCGGATCCACTGCTGACGTGGCAGACACCTTCAATGTGTCTCAGCCTCAAGTACAGAGGATAAAAAAAAGATTTGAAGAGACTGGAGACGTTTTTGACAAGTCCAGGTCAGGCAGACCCCGCAAGACAACTGCTCGAGAGGACCGTTTGTTGGCTCGAAAATCCAAGGCCAGCCCATTTTCCACTGCAGCAGAGCTCCACGAGACCTGGTCACCTGAAGTCCCTGTGTCAACCAGAACAGTTTGTCGGATTCTGTCTCGAAATGGCCTCCATGGTCGAATCAGTGCCCAGAAGCCAGCACTAAACAAAAGACAATTGAAAAACCGTGTGGCATTTGCCAAGGCCCACAGTCTGCTAAAAGGATGGATGCTGGAAAAGTGGCAGAAGGTGGATTTTTCAGATGAATCTTCTGTTGAATTACACCACAGTCGCCGCAAATATTGCAGGAGACCTACTGGAGCCCGAATGGATCCGAGATTCACCCAGAAAACAGAGAAGTTTGGTGGCGGAAAAATCATGGTCTGGGGTTACATCCAGTATGGGGGTGTGCGAGAGATCTGCAGGGTGGAAGGCAACATCAATAGTCTAAAATACCAAGAAATCTTAGCCACCTCTTATATTCCCAACCATAAAAGAGGCCAAATTCTGCAGCAGGACGGTGCTCCATCGCATACTTCCATCTCCACATCAAAGTTCCTCAAGGCGATGAAGATCAAGATGCTCCAGGATTGGCCAGCCCAGTCACCAGACATGAACATCATTGAGCATATGTGGGGTAGCATGAAAGAGGACGCATGGAAGACGAAACCAAAGAATATTGATGAACTCTGGGAGGCATGCAAGACTGCTTTCTTAGCTATTCCTGATGACTTCATCAATAAATTGTATGAATCCTTGCCAAACCGCATGGATGCAGTCCTTCAAGCTCATGGAAGTCATACAAGATATTACATTTGGATCTCACAGCACCACAACTTAATTTGCTGACATATTTTTGTATTTGCAGTAAATTTGTTCCATTTCTGTATAGGCGACAAAACTTTTGTCTTGCCAAAATTTGACCTTTCCATCTTGATTAAATGATAAATATTTTTTCTGTGAAAATTATTTATTTCAGTGCATTAAACATCATTTGGGAGGGTTTTAGCTTTTCATATGAGCTATTTCTAACACCAATTAAATAATTAAAAGTCAGGTTAATATCAGGTATTTCTAGAAAATAGATAAGCGACAAGACTTTTGTCAGGGACTGTATAAACAAATAAGATGTCTTTTAGTACTCACTATCAAGCTAGAATGGTAAAGTTTAAAATATATTTTTGTTTGATTTGGTAACGAGCTAGTTATATTTATAAGGCAAAGAAAACGGGTAGCATCATGTTCTTCCAATAACATCAGTTATACTGTGATGAAGATGAATTTCGTGTAAGATTCATAACATACACTGTGTTTTGCATGTAAGAGTTTCCATGATGAAAGCATTGTTGATTAACAGCAGCTAAAGCTAACTTAGCTCAAAAAAATTATCCTGGATGCGGTGTACTAGCTTTTACACATGCATTTTGTTATCTAAAGTAGAATTTTGTGAAATTCAAAACAACAGCGATCAACTTGAGCTAAGCATATTGAGTATTTATCATCTCTACTAATGGCTAAGTGTATAATATTGTAACTTTATGCTAAGTAATGTTATTAGCTATATTAGGCAGCTTCATGTGCTCTTGATACATGCTTCATGAAAACATAAACCAAAAAAATGTATAATCAAAATGAAAGATGACCTGTCCAGCAGAAATACAGCAGCAATGAGGCGTTTTTCAGGTCCCTCAGTTCTCACCATCGCAGATATTTACTCACGTTTGATTTCTTTGTTTATCCAAAGACTTTCTGTGCATTGTCTTTTCTCGTACTGTCTTCCTTTTTTTGCATTGTTTGCCTTCGCTGACTGCAAAACCCTGCACTGTGAATTTTGAATGCTCTTTTTCTGCCATTATTTTGCCGAGGTTTCTTGCCTCTTGAACTCCTCGAATCAAACGAGCGCGCGCATGTGGGCGGATCCTGTAGCGAAAGCGGTGGTCGCCATGGTAGCGAGAGAGAGTGACAGTCGCCCAAGCCAATCATTTGTTTCGTCCCGAACGAAAATAATGAGCGGTGTTTATTGCAGATTAAAAAGTCTAGAGTCACTCGATTTTTATACTCTCCTTTTTCAGAGAACTTACATTGTAATAATGTATTGACA
Organism: Pseudorasbora parva; assembly: GCF_024679245.1. Classification (NCBI taxonomy): domain Eukaryota; kingdom Metazoa; phylum Chordata; class Actinopteri; order Cypriniformes; family Gobionidae; genus Pseudorasbora; species Pseudorasbora parva. Next base: position 2,792,358 of record NC_090194.1, on the reverse strand, counting down.
TATAAAGAAAGTTTAAACAAATTTGGACAAAAGTGTTTTAGATCAGTCCGACCTACCCTACCTTTAAGTATTACTATTCTATAAACATATTGGGAACACTTTACAATAAGGTTGTATTAGTTAATAATTTAGTTAACAGGAACAACACCTCTGTTCAGCATTCGTTCATCTTAACTCACACATATATTAATGAATCTATTCACATTAACAGTGCAATCAGTTAACATTAGTTAATGCATTAGTTACCATGAACTAACCATGAACAATACCTGTCGCTTTACTGTTTGTGTAAAGTTACTCTATATATTTACATTAGTTTATGTAGCAGTTGACACACAGTAAGGATGAACATTTCTAACTCTCCATCTGAATGTAAGTAATGATAGTAAAGTGCATATAAACTAGGGCTGCACGATTTGGGGAAAATATATAATTGCGATTATTCTGGGTAAAATTGCGATTGCGATTTAAAATGCGATTATTGTTATTATAATTTTTTACAAATGAAAAGTGTGTGTATATAACAATTTGTGTTTTTATATTATTGTGACTAATAATAATTATTATGATTATTATTACTGCAAAACATATTTTTTAAAATATTACCATTACAATAACATTTTCATAATTACAAATAAAAAAAGAGTATGCCAGAATAAATATAACAATATAATACTAATTATTATTATTATTTTTGTAATATTTTACAGAAAACTTATTTTACAAATAAAAAAAAAATGCTGGGTTACCTATTAATATGCAGACAGCCTATGACTACAAACATTAGAAAGGTCTAAGCCTAAGGAGTTATTCTTAAAGTCTCTCTTTAATATGAAATATGAACCTCTTGTGCATCCACTGTGGGGGGAAAAAACTCCTGTACATTGAAGAAAAACATGGATTGTCCAACAAATGTAGAATTTTTTAAGTTTATTAAGTTTTAAAATGTATTAAGCATTCATTTCTTATTATTCATTACCCAAAAGTTTTTAATTTTTACTGAAGCCAGAGGGCGCCCTCGAGCGGAAAACGCCACATTTGCCTCAGAGAAGTAATTGACATTAGTTTTCAGGAAATCCATGATGTGAAGCTAAAGCGGTGTAAACAAAAGATAGAGACGCTTTGATTAAACATGACGACAATAAACACGACTGCAGCAAAATATGGTGTATTTGAGTTCTTCAAGCCGTCAAGGGTATTTTCATAATAATAAAGTGTATTATAATGCAGTGCTGATTGAGATAGAATACTATAAAATAACGCCTCGTCTGCCTCACTCTGATGAGAAGCCACATCAGCTCACACACATCGACTGACGATATAAAGTGAGGTAAACATGTTATTAAACGTTGTCTTTTGTTGAACAGGTTTATGAACGCTTCACTAGTTTGTGAAGATGTTTGACTCGTGTTGCTTTTTCAAACGCACGTTATAAGCGACTCAAACTCGCAGTCTTTCAGACGGAGCAGCTTTTATCACAGAGCCGCTCTTCGCTAACACACTTGGCATTTATTTATTTAATTAAAATCGCAGTCTTTGAGCTTTCATAATCGCACACAAGCCAAATCGCGATTGCGGTTCGATTTCGATTAGTCGTGCAGCCCTAATATAAACATAAACAACGTGTCCGTTGATGTTCATTTTAAAGCTCCACTGTGTGATATTTTCCCCCATCTAGCGGTGTAAAGGTATATGACCATCCAGTGAATATTAGTTTCTGTTCCTCTCAATTCTGATTTCGTTTTAACTCCTACGGTGGCCGATTTAGTCCAAGATTAACATGGCAATCCCCCTCTTCACATTCGACACGGTGCCATCGAGTGTTAAAACGCGAAAGGTGAAGCTTGAGTTTACGGGTATGTCCCTCTTTGGCTACTGTACTTTCAAGATGGAGGAGCAACATGGCGACCGGCATCCCAACCCCTCACCCGTATGTATTTTCAATGGCATATTATAAACTTACGAGAATACTTTATTACATGAAAGAAGTAAATATACATTAATGAGACCATATATTTTTGAAAGAACTAAGTGTTTTTAGCTAAGAATAAACTAAAATAGTTACACAGTGTAGCTTTAATGCACTATATAGAGCCTTTTCCTTTAAACGTTTGACATATAATGTCATAATTATGAGATAAAATGTCAAGATGATGACAAACTAAATCATAAATATAAGATAAAAGGTTGAAATAATGACAAAAATCATAATTATAAATGTATAAATTGTCATTATAGAAAAAAAAATTAGATTATGACAAAGTCATGAGATAAAGATACAATTATGAAATCAAAAAATTTACTTTTTGTAAATTTTTTGTTTCTTATGGGTAATGGGTGGAATGGACATTGCATACTTTTGACTATCACTATTGCCTAGAGTCCAAATTTAACACTCGCCTTGTGGTGAGTTAAGTTGTGGTAATTCAAACTAAAGTTGTCGAGTAATTAAAACTACTTGACTACTGATCAAAATAATTTCCGTCTTAAATAAACAGATAAATACTTTTTACACAAAGAACCAAAAGAAATTAAAGTTCATTCATCCTTTTTAGACCCTCAACATGATCTCATTGTTCTGGTCGACAACAAAGTTTCACGTGTCCAAGTTCAGTGTGCTTTAAGCATTTAATTAATGCATACAGAAATTGTGGGTTACACTTTATTTTCAGGTGTCTTTGTTACACTCTAATTATACATTTAAGTACTGAATAAAAATATTAACCTTCTGGGCCTCTTCGGTCAAAAATGTTAAGGCTTCGTTTTAAGCCAAGTGTGAAACTCCATGTTCTTACTACAGGGTTGGGATTAGGGTTTGGTTTGGGGTCAGTTGCATGCATAATTTATAGATATTACTATAATAGCTGCATGTAACATGAGTTACTAAATTTGGTTTGACATTGGCATTCACGGATACATCAAACAATACAATCATGCTGTTTTTGAGGCAGTAAGTCCTGAAACTAGTTCAAATCAGTTTCAAATCAGTTTAATTCTGTGTAATTATGGATCTGTATATCTTTACATGCCTGTTTAACTGCCACGCTCCATTTAATCTACAGGATTCAACGTCCATTTCAATCCATCACAGAAATCCCTCCCAGTGCCGACTCAACACTTCTGTATGTCACGGATTGGCATTTTGTAAATCACAGCATCCTAAAACAAAAGGAAAGGTGATTTGTACAGTCGAACTTTTGTGATTCGTACCATCTAGTGTGCACTTATTTTTATTTTTTTACAGGGACAGTGCATATTAATACACATTTCTGTCAATATGCCAGAGTTAGTCTATATTTCACCCGCAGTCCCTAGACAGATGTCATCCTAAAAGAGAGTAAAAAGTTTCATTTTACATAATATAACAACCACAATACAATTTTACAGTACTAAGTTAGGATGTACAATACAAACACAGACCAAACAGACAAATACATGACCACATACACACAAAGCAAAAAGCAAACAGGAGGCAGCAAAAACAGGTCTAGTATTGGGCGAATGTTGGCAGCTCTGATTATCAATTAACCATTTCTGTAACCGTAAATGTTAAATGTACTATAGTGGTTGCATTTCTAATGTATATGGGGTGAAGTGCCACCCAGTAGCTCTCGAACAAAAGTAGTTTTGCCAAATACACTTTTCCTAAAAGGAATAATACAATCTCCCCTAGCTGGCTAGTACTTAGCCACTATGTTAAGACGGTGTCTTAAGCACTAATTTGTCCAACTAGCATTTAGAAAACCATATTATGTAACTGATTTTAAAAAGTTAGGACCAGTCTTTAAAAAAAATGTTCGATGACTTACTTTTAAGACTAGTCTACGTGGTTTATGCAACCGTACTACTATAATCAGCCGTATAACCTTATCTAGACACCTTTGCATGAAGAAAGAAACTTCCATCTGACTTGTGAGGCGAATTGTAATGGTGTCTGACATAGTAATGCCACATCCGTTGCCTGTGTGTGTGTGTGTGTAGACACACAGCAGGAGTGAGCCACAGCTGATTTATCCATGGGTTAATGTGGAGCAGAGCTCTGAGAGGGGCCCGGGGACGGAGAGCACAAACACACGCACATTTCAGCAGTCACACATATTCTAATGCACATACAACACCAGTCAGATGTTTGGACACACTTGATTGATTTTTTGTTTATCATGATCTTTAAACCGTTATGAAAGAATGCCTTATGCTTAATCACCTCATGAAGTCTGAGTGAATTCCCCAAATGGTGAGAGTGTAGTGTACAGAGAAATCCACCAACCACACAGATATACACTGATCTTCTGACAAACTATGCTCAACCGCTCTTCTCGTGTCTGTCATGACCGACGTGTTTTTTTTTTTTTTCATTTTAATAAAATGAATGTACTTCGGTCGATAATGTTTTTAGTTAATATTTTGTATTTTTAAGGGATTTTATGGTGCTAAATTATATTTATGCTCTAGGGCCAGTTGTTCAAAGGTATTCTGATTAGATTTTGGCTATCGTATTTGGATCAAATCTTGAAAAATGGGCTGTTTCTGAAATCAGATTAGATTACAAAAAATCCAATCTTGGTTTTGATCTGGATCAAAACATAATTTTGCGTTGTTCAAAACTTTTTAGCAAGATTGGGATGCCTTTGATCCCCCAAAATAAAATAAAAATCAGGATTATACTGATCCCAGCAGAATCGTGGATTCAGGAACAAAAATCAATAAAACTTTAAAACTGGTCAAAAAATAAAAAACTGTTAAAATAATACATTTGAAGTAGACATTAGGCTGCCTATTATGCACTTTGAGATTCTTCGGAATGAAAAGTGCATTATAAATAAAATCTATTATTATTATTATTATTATTATTATTATTATTATTAAGGTACGGTGGCCCAGTAGTGCACAATTAGGGTTGCCACCTTCAATACAAAAAAATAAGGGACGCCTACCACAGCGGTGGCCACACCCCTCGGGGCCACGATGACCACAGTCCCAATGGTGTGCCAGTGCAGTGGTCGTATATCATAATTTAAAACATGTTTTCATAATTTGTATATATATTAAGATTGATAACAATGGACATTATAATAGGATATCTGCTATTGAAATCAGTGTGAACAGATGCACTCAGTATAATACACAGCTATGAAAAACAAACTCAGCTGCTGTAACCTAGAGGGGAGTAGGATAAGAAATTGCTATCTTAAAATTGAGTAATTTTAATTTTAAGTGTTGTGAACAAAAATTGACTAAAATATTTGTCATTGTTTGCAGTAACACCATCCAAACAGTGAAACCACACCTAAATAACTGTAAATGATATAATATCTACAATCATTTCTTATTTTAATAAAACACTTAACAACTTTTATTTTTGGTAAGTTAAGTAAATATATTTATGTATTATTCCGTTTTTATAGTCTATTGTTAATTCTATAGTATTGGATGATGAAATTATTTAAATCTGTTAAGCATAACAAATAGTTGTTTATTTTATTCCTAAAAGGTCCTATTTTGATTAAATATGTATTAAATATATCTTATCTCTTATTAAAGTAATGCTTGTGTCTGACTGTACAACTTAACCTTAATAAACAAATCATACCATAACATCATTAATGTAGCCTACATTATTAACATTTCTTAATAGGCAGCATATGAAATCTAACGTTACACTGTAAAAAATTATTTAGAAAAAAAGTTACCTGGTTGCCTTAAAATTTTGAGTTCATTGAAATTAAAATTTAGAGTTAATACAATGAACATTTTTTGAGATTCGACAACCTTTATTAAAATATTATTAAAAGATTTTGTAAGCATATTGGGTAATTGTGTGTGTGTTATTTCTGATGATGCAGTGAAACATGCCAAATAGTGCTATATTCATGATTTATCATATTTTTTATGTGGTTCAGATTCAAAAATATTTTGAGTTTCTATTTATTAAACTAATTTCCTTTATTGTGTCAAACTCAAATTTTTAATTTCAATAAACTCACAATTTTAAGGCAACCAGGTTACTTACTTTTTTTAAGTTAAACCAACAAAAAACACCACAAATTTTTTTACAGTGTATCAATCAAAAAATGATTATAGGGTATTTGGACCTGCCTCCGCCATCGTTTCAAATGGATTCTGCCCCTATAGAAAAGAACCGGCGAGGCGGGGTCCCCTCCTCTTCTGACTCTGATTGGCCGTGATTCACGGCCCGTGAACCTGAAACAAACCAATCAAACAAACCAACGACGGCAGCGACCCAATTAGGGGCAGAATAGGACGTGTCTTCACACAATGCGGGTGGACCTATGTAAAATACAGGACAAATCGCGTCCTGTATTGCTTTGATACGGGACGCGTCATTTTTCCTGAAAATACGGGACGATTCCATATTTCACGGGACAGGTGGCAACCCTATGCAAAATACAACAAGATCAAGCCACAACCCAACAAAATCAGGGCATTTTAGATGTGCTTTTTAAATTTCGATGTGTTGTGCATTACTGGGTCATCGTAATTAAAGGGTTACTTCAGCGATTTAGCATATGGCTTTGCATCAGTAGAAACCCGGGAGTATTTTCGAATGATCGTGCTAGCAATCCAGATTTGGTCATCTGAAAAAGTGTGTATCATCTGGATTAGTAATCCAATCCAATTTTGCTTTGGAAAAAAAACCTGATCCTGGATAGCAAAACCCGGGATTTCCAAATCCAGAACATGCTGATCCAGATTAAACTTTTTGAACAATTGGCCTGTTTTATAACGCATGTATTCGCTTTTTGAGCCTAGACCAGAAAATGATATTGCCAACTTAACCTGTGGTAAATCTTGAATGCTTTAGGAGCACAGACTGAAGTTTGATCTCTTTTCAACGACGACACTTGGCAGATTAATGAAGTGAAAAACATTTTAAAAAGTGAACTTTAAAAAGTGAAAAATGCACAAAATTTGTATTACATTTTTTTATATGAAATTTAAAATAAAATCTCTAAAAATGCAAAGAAATGCAACAAAAAAAAACACGTCATAAATTGTAAATTGTGCTCCAAATTTGAGCTTGATATCTCAAAAAATGAGCTTTCAGTCAGATTTTTTGGGGCGCAGTACCAAACGCTTCCACTAGATGAAATTAGTCTCATTATTTCCAATGAGCTCGTTTTTGACTGGAACACAAGTGTGACTATTTTTTTTCTGGACCCTTTAACCTTTTCGAATCGTGTCCATAATTTTTGTGTGTGTGTGTGTGTGTGTGTGTGTGTGTGTGTGTGTGTGTGTGTGTGTGTGTGTGTGTGTGTGTGTGTGTGTGTGTGTGTGTTGCTGTGTTCACAGAGCAAGTGCCAAAGCGAAAAACACCAGAGGGATTTATATGCCAAATTCCCCTTTTAGTAAAAAAAAAAAAATCTATCATCTCTCTATGACATGTTGCTTCATTTGGAGTACTTATGTATTGCACAATGCACATTTCTAAATATTAAGCCTATAGTATATAGTATGATCGCAGTCTTTAAATGCAAGACACAATCATACATTATGATGAAATTCTTCTTCCTTATTATTATATGGTAGTCCAAAGAATGTCCAAAACAAAACATGGCATTATTAATCCTTGTGCATGTCCAGAAATCCATTGTATTAACTTCGAATCATGGCGACAATACCTGTGCTATTTCTGAGTGCATTTTCCAGTAAAGCATTTTACTGCAACTAAATCTGTAGCAACAGACTCGGTATAAATGATATGCAATTAACCTCTAAATATTTACATGCCAATTAAATCCAGCTCATGTCATGAGGCCTGTTTACAAAATCAAATTGAATCTCATAGTAAAAACACCCCCGTCCGACGTCGTCCATCTGCTCTGACAGGTGGATTTCACTGCAAACAAAGACACCACAAATATTTACATTCCTTCATTGTTCCTTGGATTCTCTTCTCCGTCTCTCATCCCTCATTTTCTCCTCTCTTTTAACCCTGTCTTCAAACACTCAGGTCATCTGGTGCAGTGGTCCTCACACACTCTCCCTGCTGTTCGTAAGTACGAGTCCAACTTGGTTCTATTTGAAAGTGTTTTATACTGTTACAAAACAAATGTAGCTTTTGATTAAACACAGCTTTCATCACCTTAATGAGGTTAGTTAGATCTACTTTCATCTCGCTCTCTCCAAAGTATACATAAAAATACACACATTACTTTTTCCCCCTCCAGGTGCAAGTCGATGAATATACCATATTCCCATCTAACTCGAGGCCAAGCACCGAAGGTGTGTAGCAACCTGCCGTTTTTATTCTTCTTTTTCCGCTTTAGAAGTGTATGGCAGCCCATAGAACCGCATGCAGGAAAGTTATGAAATTTGGCACAAAGATAGAGGACAGTCTGATCTGTCACCATACAGGGTATATGCAGGAATCCTGAAGTTAATTTCAATACCTTTTTAAGACTTTTTTAAGACCTTCTCAAAATATTTTAAGACCAAGTTCTAATCGGCAACAAACCTTTAATAAACAGTTGTAGTCGAATGTAGACTTAAAATCTCTATCGTAGGCCAATTTTGTATCGTTTATATAGCATATCTGTTTTGCAATGTATGGAGGGCGACAGATCACCTAACTGCGCATTTCACAAAATACATGACGTCACCCATGAACAGCGCTCGCCGGGGATGGAAATTAACTTTTTTCAAAGTCTACCACTCAATGTTTTTACCAGCCACTTTTTTGTTTTTAAAAAATTAATACTACAAGCTCTACAATACTTGGGCAGTTTATTTAATCTCAAGTCTCAATGAATTCCTGACATTTTCACGATGATTTGTGGTCTTTTATGGCTTCCAGTTTTATGGTTTTTAGTCCCAAGAATGAAACTATTCGTTCTGGCATCTTTGAAGCGTGTTGACAACATACTGAGCAGAACATTGTCAGTAGGGATGCACCGAAATCAAAATTCTTGACCGAAACAAAAAAAGAAGAAACCAAAGCCGAAAACCGAAAAATAAAATTCAAACTAGATTGTTTAACTCGACCTCACTCATGTGTTCATTAAATAATAATGTACAGGTCTACTGGCCTGCAGAAAGGTACAGCAATTGAATAAAGTAATCAAATGTAAAATAACTGCATATTTAACTGTTTAAATGAAAGATTAATCCTTATTAAACTTACAAAAACTATTCAATCAAGAGCATTGTTTAATGTCAAACTAAATATAAGGACATCCCTCAGGCAGCAGTAAAGGCTACTGCGCCTTTAAGACCTGAGGCAGGGATATGCTCGTCTTTCTCGACTGTGCACACTATACAGTTCACTTAAGGCATATTCAGACGATGTCTGCTAGGATACTCATCAAGATGGACATGTTGACATACTTCTTGTGTGAGTTTGTCCATTTAAGCGCAAGACTTGAAAGAGAACTCAATATTTGCGCGCTGTGAGACTCGTGCGCGCTCTCGGATGATGCACAGCATCAGATCTTCTCTCAGCGCGCGCGAGTCTCACAGCGCGTCTTCACGCGAGTGATGACGGAGAAAACGACTGGTCATATGCGCACATACGGCAGCACTCGCATGCATTGAACAAAGTTTACAAAGAGGTGAAACAGCTCGGTAGGTGAAGCGAGTTTACCCGCCACAACTCTAAATCAGCCGCATTTGGCTGGTGGCATGGCGGCGCTAATTTCCATCCCTGGCGCGCACGCTCCGAGCAGATCTCAGACTGAGTACCCGGTTGTTTTTTAATACTTATGGGGATGAAAATAAATATATTCATAAATACTTTTTGGAGTCAAACTCTTTTGACAAAGCTTGAACAAAATACTTTCAAAATTTAAGACTTTATAAAGCCGTGATAAGACTTTTTAATACTTTATAAGGGTCTTAATTTTCCCAAAATTGATTTATCACCTTTTAAGACTTTTCAAGACCCCGCGGATACCCTGCCATAGCAAATTTAGAGTCTCTAACTCAAGCCCTCTAGCGCCACCAACTGTCCAAATGTTCAACTTTTGAACCGTGAAGGCTAGAAACTAAATTCTCGAGCTTGATTTTCTCCTCCTAGGCCGTTGCTCCGATTTTTACGAAAATTTTACCAGATCATCTTCAGACTAGGGCTGCACGATTTGGGGAAAATATATAATTGCGATTATTCTGGGTAAAATTGCGATTGCGATTTAAAATGCAATTATTGTTATTATAATTTTTTACAAATTAAAAGTGTGTGTATATAACATTTTGTGTTTTTATATTAATGTGACTAATAATAATAATTATGATTATTACTGCAAAAAATATTTTTAAAAATAAGAAATATTAACATTACAATAACATTTTCATAATTACAAATAATTGATAAAACGTTGATAAATCATCAATCAAAACTAAAATACAATTTATACAAAACAAAATAAATTTTAAAGACTTTCTAGAAAATAAAACTCGAAGTGGCTAAAATCATGTGTGACCCCGTCTCCAGACGTATCGCTAATCTTATATCTTACTTATGCTGCTCACTTTTCATAATCAACATATGAAATTAAAATCATAATACTATATGCTAATATTTAGGCCTAAACGTAGCCTATTTAGTTTCATAGTTAGGCTATGTTTTCTTTAACCCATGGCAGATGAAGACAGTGGAAACAGCTCACAATACTCCGTCATTTTTAGCCATACAGATAAGTTCAAGAAATATAAACTATAAACTTTTATTTATGTACACTCACAATAACAACAAAGGCCGTGGATTCAGGGAACAGATTATTTTGCATGCACTGCCCTCCAAGCGCTGTCTTCATTTCAAAAATGTATTTTGTTTATTAAACGCAAAGTTTTTCATTTCAAAAGCATTTCTAAATTCAGTTCATATTTCCAACAAATGAAATGTCAAGCCAAAATATCAAAGTGGTAAAAAAAAATGTGTTACCACCATGCAAATTCAAACATTTCGCTCTTAATAACCTGGCGTGTGTAAAAGCCAATCTTTCTTTACAGATGACGGTATGTTTGGACACAAGACGAGACAGAGTTCTTTATTAAACTCATAAAAGACAAGAGAATTACAGGAATACTGGATTCTAAACACAAAAATGCCACATTATCATGAAGACCTTGAAACCGATCTGAGGGAGAAACACACACACACACACACACACCTCATATACGTGCCGCTCAAGTAGCCTATAAGGGGTTTTTTCCTTGCCATTAATCCTTGTATCTTTCCATTATAAATAATCACTAGTGCGGTGGATGGAGTATATAAACCTACCAACATAGGTAGCACAATTTTTGGAATGACCGATCGCGAGAGGAAAATAATACGTTTTAGTCCCATAACTGCGACTAATGGAAACAAGTGTAATTTCGCAATCGTTTTTTTTCGACATTTAGAAAATATTGCAAACGTTTTACGCAAATCTGTAACGGAAACATGGCTAGTGTTACCTTACTCTGATCACACCACATCAATTTGGTCAAAGCGCCACCTATTGGTTAAAAGTGATAAACCCCTTTATTCAGCCATTTTGCCTAAAATCATCTTAAGATGTCTTTTCTTTGCTCGTTGTTATGCTTGGTCTGATGGCCAGCCATGTTGGCATGACTTTTGTGTTCTTTGCACCGATAATTGCTGCTTGCAGCTATATTTAATTATTAATGCTGTCATTCCATCTCCATTTTCCACAGTGGCCCCCAAAAGTTTTTGGACACTTAAGAATGCCATTGTATTATACAACAAAATACCAAACCAAGTACAAGAAAGAAAGAGCAAGCACTTTTCAAGTACAGCATGAAATGGGTCCAGAGCTAATGAACCACACTTGTAGGACACATGTGAACTTGAGGACTTCTTACAGCCATTTAAAATCACATTGGGAATATTTAGTTTATAAAATTGGCACAGAATAGTATAGTTCCTACAAAGCTCTAGCATCAGCTTGGTTTGATATTTTGTATATAATACAGAGATAGGTTATTAAGTGTTATACTGCAAGCATTTGAGGTCACTTTATACGGACACAAAGTGAAGAACAGAGGAGTCTCTTCATGGAGTCCGACCATCTGCCCAACATACCTTCCTGAATGAGAAATCAAAGGGACACTCATTCACCCTCCCTCTCTCCATCTCTCTCCTGGTCATACCAGGCCATTGGAAGCACAACTTTAAACACCCATCTATGTCTATAGCACTTGAAATCAGTGCTCACTTCTAATTATTTAGTTCCCCATGTGGCATCATTACACAAAGCCAAAGAGAAATAGAGATATGGACAGAAAGAGAGCCTCTTCCTTAGTCATAACAGAAATATCTCATCTGCGACCTGCGATCTAACCTTGCTTTCTCCTCTGTTCTCGAGCCTAATAGATTGCGTCTGTATTTAGTACTTTTACAAATCTCACAGGAAACTCACAAAGTCACAAACTATTACATTTACAGACTCAAGCTGTCTGAATCATGGGGATGTTTGAAACATTAAAGGAATAGTTCACCAAATAAAATACAATTCTGTCATTGTCTACTCACCCTCATGTCATCGACATTGAAATGACATTGACTGAAATATGGAGTCCTGCACATGGCATCCAACACTCTAAAAAATGCTGGGTTAAAAACAACCCAAGTTGGGTTGAAAATGCAACGACCCAACAATTGGGTTGTTTTAACCCAATGGTTGAGTTGTTCTTACCCAGCAATTGGGTTGTCTTAAACAACATTTAACCCAACCACTGGGTTAAAACAACTCAACCATTGGGTTAAAACAACTCAACCATTGGGTTAAAACAACTCAACCACTGGGTTAAAACAACTCAACCACTGGGTTAAAACAACTCAACCATTGGGTTAAAACAACTCAACCATTGGGTTAAAACAACTCAACCATTGGGTTAAAACAACTCAACCACTGGGTTAAAACAACTCAACCACTGGGTTAAAACAAGTCAACCACTGGGTTAAAACAACTCAACCACTGGGTTAAAACAACTCAACCACTGGGTTAAAACAAGTCAACCACTGGGTTAAAACAAGTCAACCACTGGGTTAAAACAACTCAACCACTGGGTTAAAACAACTCAACCACTGGGTTAAAACAACTCAACCATTGGGTTAAAACAACTCAACCACTGGGTTAAAACAAGTCAACCACTGGGTTAAAACAAGTCAACCACTGGGTTAAAACAACTCAACCACTGGGTTAAAACAACTCAACCACTGGGTTAAAACAACTCAACCACTGGGTTAAAACAAGTCAACCACTGGGTTAAAACAACTCAACCACTGGGTTAAAACAACTCAACCATTGGGTTAAAACAACTCAATTGTTGGGTCGGTGCATTTTCAACCCAACTTGGGTTGTTTTTAACCCAGCATTTTTTAGAGTGAACTAAAAAAAAAAAAGATATTGTGAATTACACTAATTAAGAATTCTCTCTCACGGTTTATTAATTTACAAACATATTTTATTCAATTGTTTCCTCGTTTTAGTTCAACTGTGGACATGTTCACAACTCTTGTCAATATAATAAAAGTGAATGAGGACTAGGGCCATAAAGCTCAAAAGCACCATTAACCATATCATATAGTCCAACAGTTTTGTGCGACGCACAGACCAACATTTAAGTTGTTTAAGAGTTCCTGATTGTTAATGTGTGACACTGTCACATAGGTAGGGCTGTCAGCGAATATTCTAAATTCGAATGTATAGTCGAATAGTTTTAAAAAAAACGAATTTCGAAGGAGAAAATTAATATTTAAAAAAAAAGAAAAAAAAAAAAAGAACGCCACGATAGTAGAGGCGTAGCTGTCTGCTTTCCGAGTGAGCGCGCGCATGGGGGTTCAGGGACAGGTCACAGGAGTCACTGCTGAAAGTTGCCGCGTCTTGCATGGAAGATGGCAGAAAGTGCAGAGCCCAACTCGACCGCAGCAGGGAAAGCGATTTTAACCCTCCAAAATCTAAACAGCCATGTCTGGAAGTACTTTGGATTTTGGTCGGTAGGAGGTAAAACTGTTGAGCCGTGAGATAGTTATATGCAAGCTATGCAAAATACAGTAAGCAAACCATGCCTCATTTTATTTAACATTAAACAGAAACACTAAAGTATAGGATACTGTACTGACTGAAGAGATATTGCATGAATAAAGGATAAATGCACTTTTTCCACTGGTGTGATTATTTTCCGTTTCATGTCAAGGTAAAGTTCCATGTTTACCACAGCAGAGCTCGCTCAGAGCGTTCAATATGCTGCAAAACTTAAATTAATATTAATAATATTTGTTTCAATCACTGAATGAAGCCTGCTATATTTGGGGCAATCTATATTTTGAGAGTCACGAGTCTCACGACCTTAAATTGCTTGCACAAAACTCTTGATCAGCGTTTGTTCATTTAAACTGTTATCCGCGGCGAGGGCAAGAGAGAGAGAGAGAGAGAGAGAGAGAGAGAGAGAGATCTGCGCTCTTGGCCATTAGTTAATTTACTTGTTTTTTTGAAGGTAATACGTTATCAAATATGTATAAACTTAAATAGACAAACTATACAAGTAGTTATGTCTCTTTGTATAAATTTTATCCTATTATTGACGTAATGCGAGATAACATTACGTCAATAACATTACGTCAATAACAGGACGTCAATAACAGGATGTCATTGACAAAATGCGCAACCCAGATGTTCGAATAGTTTGAATATTCGTGTTTGTTTTAGAGGGAATATTTGAATGTCTTTTTTGAGAAATGTTGACAGCCCTACACATAAGAGACATAATAGAGTTTTAATCAGTGGTTTACATGTTCCTCTCAACAGTTTATGTCTTTAAGAAATGTATGTTTGGCTTGTCATGTGAGCGATCAAGGAGTCACACATCCACTATCAGGTGTTCACCGATACTCTTGTGGACTTTCCCTTTCCGTCACAACCTTCAAACCTTTTGGATTATCACTTCTTTTGGACAGTATACACCGGTGGACACTCACATTGGGACTTATGGGACACTAGGATGCCTGGACTGTTTTAGGGTGTGGTGCATTAAACTACAGTTTTCTTGGTTATATTGTGTTGTTTTAAAGTCTCATGTAAAGATATTCTTATCCACGTTTACATATCATTCTTTTAAACACCTGAATACTCACACCAGGGATGGAAATTAACTTTTTTGTCCATCGGATTTCAAAATCTACCAGCCACTCCATGTTTTTACCAGCCACTTTCTTGTTTTTAACCGACAATGTGTAACTGCATGTGAAAAATTAATACTACAAGCTCTACAATACTTAAGCAGTTTATTTAATCTCAAGTCTCAATGAAATACTGACATTTTCTCTATCTCTCTTATACACACACAAACCATGAACTGATATACATTTCATTAAATGAGTAGGGCTCTGTGCGCTTTTTTTTTACCTGGATGTGGCATTTGGATGATTCGTGATCTTTTATGGCTTCCAGTTTTAGGTTTTTAGTCCCAACAATGAAACTATTAGTTTTGGCATCTTCTGAAGCGTGTTGACGACACACCGAGCAGAACATTGTCAGTAGGGATGCACCGAAATAAAAATTATTGGCCGAAACCGAAACACCAAAAGAAATTATGCCAACTATTAGTACCATTGCATTTATGGCTAATGCTGTGACTGTGTAACTTTACTAAAAATCAAGGCATTGCGATTGCATAAATTAATATTAAAGTTTCAAATATTAATCAATTACAAATTATGCAAATATTTATTTAGCACATTGCAACAATCCACAGTATAAAATACAATTCAAACTAAAATGTTTAACTTGACCTCACTCATGTGTGCATTTAATAATAGCTAATGTACAGGCCTAATGGCTTGCAGAAAGGTACAGAAATTCAATAAAGTAATCAAATGTAAAATAACTGCATATTTTAACTGTTTAAATTAAAGATTAATCCTTTTTAAACTTACAAAAGCTATTTAAGAGCAGTGAGTGATGTCCTTTTGTTTGACATTAAACAGACAGCAGTAAAGGCTACTGCCCCTTTAAGACCTAGTGCAGGGATATGCTCTTCTTTCTCGACTGTATAACGTTCACTTGAGGCATATTCAGACTATGTCTGCTTGGATACTAATCAAGATGGATATGTTGACATACCTTTTGTGTGAGTTTGTCCATTTAAGCGCAAGACTTGAAAGAGAACTCAATATTTGCGCGCTGTGAGACGAGTGCGCGTTCTCGGATGATGCGCAGTGACGGATATTCTTTCAGCGCGCGCGAGTTCGTATTCGCGTCTTCTGGTACTGCATCCGGGTAATGACGGCGAAAATGACTGGTCATATTCGGACATACGGCCGCACTCGCATGCATTGAACAAAGTTTACAAAGAGGGGAAACAGTATGCTATTTTTATTTACCCGCCACGGTGGCCGGTAAGTGAAGCGAGTTTACCCGCCACAACTCAAAATCACCCGCATTTGGCTGGTGGCGGGTGCTAATTTCCATCCCTGACTCACACAGTAAGATCTGACCCCCTTTTACTCTTGAAACCCGACCAATTCAGCTGAGCGATACAAATGAATCATTCTTTTGCATCGAATCATTTATTCAGCTGATACAATTCACAAACCCAAAAAAGCCTATAAATAGCATAAAGCCTAAACTGTTTTTCGATGGATCGTTTCAATAAATTTGCCTATTCTATTAACAAAACCTACGTCTAAAGCATTCGTTGACTGATCCGGGTCTTGAGTTCATCTTCCAGACTCAGTGATCCGGTTCATCAGGGCCGTTAATAAGATTTCATATTTCATAGTCTGATTCGTTAATAAATCTTTATTTTGCGTCGGCTCATTTCAATGAATCGGCTTATTCAATTCACAAAACCGGTCTAAATGATTCGTTCACTGATCCAGTTCTTGACTGTCTTAATGATCAGGTTGCAACGGTAATCAGTCTCTTCATCACACAAAGCTATGAAATATAATGCATGAGTTGGACCACTTTTTCGATGCATTTTACTGGACATTGCTTACATTATGAAGCCTGAAAGCTCCCCATCGATTGTAGTTTCATGGAACAAGCCAGCAGGATATCACTGAATTTCTCCTTTTCTGTTGTACAAAAGAAAATAAGTCGACTTTCGACTACCCCTTGAACAACACTATCCACCGCTGATAACTCTGGTGTATGAACAGCTATTCTTTACACAGCTTCCACTGTGATGAGACAAGGGCAACCGGTAAGCATGCACAAGGGTATTGTATTCCCTTTAGAAGCAGTTCGCTATATAGCGGTCACAGCAACAACAAAAGAGTTTATTAGTCTCTCCCTGTAGAGCTGTCAGCATTAGTTTTATTGTTATAGATGGATGTGAGAGAAATGGACACATCCTGCTGTCCTCTAGAAAGGTTACTGGAATCAGGGGTGTCCTGTGAGCTGGGGAATAACAGCAAAAGGTCAGGCCCTGCGATGTAGCCCAGTAGGGGGAGACATATGGGGGAATATTGTCCCCAGATTGGAAGGCAATAAGCTATATCTCATGCTAGATCAAAGTAAAGGCCCATCGTTGGAGCTGTCCGTGGCACACAGCAGGCAACGGGCAGGGTCAGAGCAATGTGCCCAAAATAAACATGAGTCTGTCGCCTTCACACTGCTGCGACATCTTCACTTTTAAATAGCAGCATGTGTTTGCTTTTGTCTCACCAGAGTCTTTGGCGAACCAGATTTTGACCATCAGGCCTCGGGCAATGAGGACATTAGTTTAGAGGACAGCCACGATTTGCAGAAATGTTTCACCAAAACTGTATATAAACACAGACAAACAAAAGTAGATCTGCGGAGCACCTGTGCTTACATGCTCTCCTTTTGTTTTGTCATGCACCAAGTTTTAGACATATTGAGTACACAGCACTCTTTCTTGAGATAATTATTTGCTTCTTGAGCATCGATTATTTCTTGCATATCAAGAATTTATGTAAACTGTGCCTGGATGGGATTATTTATATCTGTGGTTCGTTAGAACTCAACATTTCTCATGCCCTTTATTATTTCCTATCGCTTTTGGATCTACTGAAACAATATTAATATTATGGCAAAGGAAACATCTGTGCTGGACATTCAAAATCTAATAAAGGATTTAGATGAATTTAAGACAAACAAATGTTACTAGAAAAAAAAATTCTCAACTATTTTTAGGTCAGTGATATTTTTTGATGTAGAGTATGTGGAACTCAGATGGTCAAGCTCTAATCGTTCTGAAGAACATGCTTCATGCCGCAATGCATGCTGGGAGATGACTCCCAGCATGCATTGCACCATGAAGCATGTCACCATTGTTGAGATTCATATGCTGATTCTTGATGACTGTCTGTGTCTAAAACCCAAAAAGTCAAGAGTCAAACTACCCAAATAAAGCGAACACTAATCACCATAATGGTGACCAAACATTTTCAATGTAAATTCTCAAAAATAACTGTAACGAATGATAGAAATAAAGTCAGTCTGGTCAGTAATAAGTGTATTTTCAGTTGATTTCATGTGGCTGGAAGTCAGTTGTAGTTCTTGCGTTTAATTTTCTGAGCGTGCATATATGATGCTGAACCAACATCACACTGTAACATTGATTAAAATGTCATTACCATTGATTGTTTAATGATTTTTTTTTTTAATTCAACATTAAGCATGGTTGCAAAAGTGATAATTGACGCATTAAGATTGATTTTGCATTGTTTCAATGGTTGCTTGCTCTCTGGGATGTCTTACTACACTGCAGACTGAAGCATATTAGGGTTTCATCTGCTATTGTTTGTGTGGCTATAATGAGTCAAACTACCACCTCATAAAAGTATGCATGACCACAGAGTCCACCATAGTGGTGAGTGCTTTCATGTTTAACACCAGCGTCGGTCTGAGACCATGTGCAAGCATCTGTCAGACCTCAAAGCCTTAACCAAACGCTTAACTATGTAATGTTTCACCATGAAGACAGTTCTGTAAAATCTGCTTAACCAATACGCATCCCCTGTTATAGTAGGGCAGTAGTTGTCAGCTAAAGACACTATTAGGTATCATCCCAGACAAAAATGGGTTCTGATTGTAAGCTATAAAGAATTTTCTGTAAATCACAAAGAAAAAAAAAGCTTGCCCCAGCATAAAATGGCACCAGTTCAGATTTTTCACAAGGTTTTGGAAAGGAACTTTGGAACCACAACCTGAATGATATCATTTTACTGTTAACCGTTATGACGTTTGTTTGACCGAGTGCAATTCACGGGGAACCTTTTTTTCAGAATGGGCTCTTTTAAAAGGGTGTTTGTGGCTGAAAGCTTCTTTTAGAACGACAGAAAGAGAACGTTGTTGGTGATGAAAACAAGGAGTTTGTATTTTGTATACTCAACACTTGTATGCTGATAGTCGCCACAAAATCAAAATTTAGGCTAATATATATATATATATATATATATATATATATATATATATATATATATATATATATATATATATATATATATATAGGCTATGCTAGTGTGCACCTAAACACTGTTTAAACACTGATTAAAATTCACAGTAAACCCGAATGTTCAAATTAAATAAATAGATTAAGTAGTGTATACACAAAGTTTTAGAAAAAGTTCTACTAACTTAATTATTTCAAGTTGATCTAACATGGTCTTCCTTTTGAGTAATTTTAAAGCTACACTGTGTAACTTTTTTTGTTTACTCTTATCTAAAAACACTTAGTTCTTTCAAAAAAATATGTGCTCATTAATGTATATTTACTTCTTTCAAGTAATAAAGTATTAAGTAAGTAAGTAAAGTAAGTTTATAATATGCCATTGAAAATAAATACGGGTGAGGGGTTCGAATGCCGGTCGCCATGTTGTCCCTCCATCTTGAAAGTACAGTAGCCAAAGAGGGACATACCCGTAAATTCAAGCTTCGCCTTTCGCGCTTTAACACTCGATGGGACCGTGTCGAATGTGAAGAGGGGGATTGCCATGTTAATCTTGGACTTAATCGGCCACCGTAGGAGTTAAAACAAAATCAGAATTTAGAGGAACAGAAACTAATATTCAGTGGATGGTCATATACCTTTACACCGCTAGATGGGGAAAAATATCACACAGTGGAGCTTTAACTAATATTTTTTGATTAAATGGAACTTTTTTGTGAATAAGTTAGCATAACTTAAAAACATAAATTAAATATAACTTAATAGAATTAAGTAATTACATGCTAAGAATGAAATACATAAACTAAAGATTTCAAGTTGTATGAACTCAAAATCATAAATAATTTAAAAAGCTCACTCTGGTCTTGCTTTGATGTGATTGGAACCACAACCTGAAGAGCACTATCTTATTTTAATATTTAATGTCGATAAACAATGGTTAGCCTACATACTGTTAAAACTAATTGTGGTATTGATATCTTTGTAAGATTTCAGACTATAAAACAGTGGCAACTTTTCCCGCCGCTCCGAGAGCCGCCTAGTGGTTGGGAGCATATCCGTTGTGCTGTGAACTTAAGTTTGCTTTTTATACCGCTTTGTGTTGTGCATTACTGAGCCACCATAAAATATGACTACACATGATAGAAAACCTTCCTTTAGTCCTTAATACCAACCAGCGATGATGTGAATGGCTAAAACAGAGACATTCCTTTCATATAGTTTCTCCATATGGGCCTAGCATGTCTTTAGGATATATATTTGTGTAGATGCTTTGCTCTGCCTGGTTCCGTATATCACAGTAACATGAGTCTCTGCAAACTCTTGACAGATCTGAGAGCAAATGTACAGAAGTAGCAAAATAAAGCAGCTAAGGTCATGGCCACAGCGCAGATGTCATTTCTCAGAGACTTTGAGAGCCAACTAGGAGCCACTGATGTGTGTGTTTCTATTTGCTCCAAGAGGACATTTTCTCACTCCATTTTTCAAAGCACACCGCCTACACTTTTTCAAGTCCTATTCATCTGCTCTACATTTTCCAGAAACTCATTAAACGTATTGTGTCAGTGCTGAATGGTTTCAATAATCCAGGGCAGGTGGTTATGACTCTACCGAGGCCCTGAAGTGTCTAGTCAACTACAGAGCACCAACCGTAGGGTTAAAAAGAAGTTTGCAAAACATTTGCAGCGAACATGCCGATGCCACCCTGGGATTGACCTTTAGATGAACGTGTAAAAATGTGCTTTCCTCTCAATAACAATGACAGCGGTAAGACAACAGTTAAGAAAGCATTCGACCATAGAGACGTGGATGTTTGCGCCAGCGCAGCAATTCGACACTCCAAACATGTCAAGTCTGTTTATTTAGCACTTTATACAATAGATTGCTTTAAAGCAAACAGCTTTATAGTGTCTGTGTTTCTTTAAATGAGAATTACATCTTCAATTTCAACTACAAAACAGTGTTTCTGATGCTTGATCTTCACGGACTAAACAGAAGAGGAGGATGTCCATGTCTAATAAGCAAAGCCTCAAAGCACATCTATTATGTAATCCCCATAAAGGACCAATGGTAGTTCGCAGGTGTTTACCAGGCATTTTCAAACTCCAAATGAACTTCGTTTTGGCCTGACATTGTTTGAAATTACGCCACACCAGTTCGTTCTTTTGATTTCGCTCAAAGTTCACTGAAAAAAATTTGTTTAATCATGTACATCGGTTCCACATGAATCAATTAAGTTTAACAAAACTTATATTTTTGAATAACCAAATTGAGTACTAGCAGAATGATTTTAATATGGCTCCCTAACATGGGGACTTGAGACCCTGCCTCTTTAATCCAATTACAAAACACAAGTTTATTTTTGTATATTTTTGTTGATTTATACGACTGTACTAACTAGCTTTCATTCTATTAGCCAGCACTAGCACATACTGAACATGCCAAGTGTTAAGCATAAAATGCTCTTATGCTGTATCAGTCCACACCCTAGCAATCGCTCTGCTCTTCTCCACTATGGTAACTCAATAGTTAATTTAAATGGTTCTAATAATTCCAACATAATTTAATATTAAACACTATTAAACAATATAAAGTCCCTTTTCTCATTTTGCCTAAAAACACATAAAATAACACTTAATTTTAACAATTGTACTCTATTCGTCAGGACCCAATCAAAGCATGTTGGGCAAAAATCATGAGTCGGTTCACATTCACCCCAAATAATTGTATCTAATAGATTGCACAATTTAGAGAATTACATTAATCAAAAGCAAAGAAATCACGTTTAGAAGAGAAATGCCATTTTGTTGCGTAGATTGCAAATAATATGATTGAGTAAATGGTGTTTTTCTGTTTTTTCAGAGTACATCAGAGCTTTCAATCAAGCATCTTTGCCATTTATCGGGTCTCCTTTCAGGTCAGAATCGGGACACATGGACCCAGGAGCTGAAACACAACCCCGCCCACCCTCAGAGCTTCATGTCAAAGGTCACAGACATCAAGGCGACCCTACGACCCAACTGTTGACCCCTGGGACAGCTTCACTCTGCTTTGTGGCCTTGTCACCACGGCCAGTCTAGAAGAGCAGCATTGATTTGCTTCACTTCTGTCTGTGACCGGTCCATACTGTTGAGGGAGGTCTCTTCATCTCTTCCCACCCAGGGACTTCGCCTCACTAAGTACCGCTGACCCTCACCCTCCTGGGGCTGAGGGGAGCTTTGAAGCCCCTGGGATCGACTCTTAAAGGCCCACTGAAATCAAAATGGTAGTTTTTTAGCTTTTAGTATGACTGCCTTAAATGAATAAGCTGGTATGTTTCCCCCCAAAAAATGACAAAATTTGCATTTAGGAGATAAAAGCATTCAAAACTTACAGTCTCTCACTTCTGTTAAAACGAATTACAGATTTTGATGAAATCATCGCAGATTTCACCTTCTCATCAAATCTTCTGTCCAATCAAAATGCTCTCTAGAATCATAAGCCCCGCCCCCTACACTGCTGAAGCTGCAGCTGAAATCAGTCAGTTGTTCACACATTTACTGATTTCTACACGGTGAAAGGCACATAGCACCCTATATATGCGATAGGAAACGATTCGGTGTAAATATGCTTTCAGTTGAGGCGATTGAAGTCTGGTTTCACACACACACACATACACGGCTCTGGTCTAAAGTTAGACGAGATCATATGCGAGAGTCGGCGCAGACAACAAAACATATCGGACCCATTTGAATTCTGCACAGAATGCTGCATTTCAAAGCGATATATGGAGGAGATTATGATGATAAACGGTTAGAGGAAACTGGCTTTACCAATCAGAACGGCTCTAGTCAAACTGTGTATTAACGAAACGCTATTGGCTGTTTCCAAAAAGGGGAGGAGCTGCTAACAGCTGGAGCCGTTTCAGGGGAAATCACGTCAACACACTGAATAATGCGGCGTGTGGGCCTTTAAATATAACTCAGATTGTCTTCGTCTGAAAGAAGAATGCCATACACACCTAGGATGACCTGAGTGAGATTTATTTTCATTGTTGGGTTAACTATCCCTTTAATGTCTAGAAGAGCAGCATTGATTTGCTTCACTTCTGTCTGTGTCGGGTCCATACTCTTGAGGGAGGTCTCGTCATCTCTTCCCACCCAGGGACTTCGCCTCACTAAGTACCGCTGACCCTCACCCTCCTGGGCCTGAGGGGAGCTTTGAAGCCCCTGGGACTCGACTCCTAAGCCTTGTTTTATTGCGAGGGAATGGGACGGGTCAGGTGCCTGTGGAGACCTGTTGAGTAATTCCTATCTGCACGAGCCTAATCTACACAGCAGCTACTGTGGATTAAATCTCTAGTGCCACTCTTTGCTGCTTTCACATGTGACCGTTTCCTCCATCTGGAGTCTAAGAGGGCAAGGCGAGTGTGTTGTTGAATCCGGAGATTGGATTGAATTACGCAGAGGGCTCCGAGTCCTGAGGCTGTTGGGCTGCGTTTTGTGCTTTCCTGCAATTCATAACACAATGTGTAAGTGATCAATTGAGGCAAAGTAGCCTTACAATTGCCATTTAGAAGCAATTGCTTTTAAACAAAACGCCGGCACTTGGGGGAATTTCACTGGGAACATTTGAAACATATTTGGGCGGTTCTTACGGCAGAGTGGCAGAAAGATCACAGCTTG